>NW_019213901.1:0-131143 GCF_002532875.2 Varroa jacobsoni
AGAGCGACAAGGTGGCAAAAAACATGGTAGGAGAAATATAACACTGCCACTCTGCGAGCTAGCGAAGTCGGTAAGCGACTATTCAAGGGGAACGTGGATCACTTCTGATATATGGCGCCAGTGGAAGGTCGATACATTTCCGCCAAACGCCGCGAAAATTTAAAAATCATGAGGCAGCATCTCTATACAAATATTGGTCTGCATATATATATGTACCTGCGCGTGTGCCTTCGTCCTATCGCAACGCGATCGCCAGCAAGAAATTTCGTCCCACCTCGAGATTTGTCGTCAAAAAAGGCGACGATATTTGTTGGAATGCCCTCCAGCCCCCAACCCGCCTCTGCCACTGCGGCCTGTGCAGAATAAAGATCGTTCGAATGGTTCAATGTATCGTTCTGGCCTGTTGTATTTATGTGATCTTCTATGTGATGACGGATATCGGGCATAGTCGCCCCAGCCAGCCCGAAGAGTCCGTGCGTACTATAGAAAGCTGACTACTGAAACATTAGGCTTATGGGGTTTACATTGGATATGCCACTCTTCGTAGACGATGTTGGCCAAGCGTCAATTTTTAAATATAAGCATCAACACATCTGACCGTGCGTACCGGAAAAAAGATAAAGTCAAAATTATAATACAATTGCTGATAACGCTGGTGCTGCGTGTAGGAAAGGCGAACTCAATTGCCTTTCAGTACAAACCAAAAATGTGTTAACATTGGGGAAAAATCGTATTGCTTAGAACGATCGTCCCTACACAGTCTATAGATTTTTTCCTGTCTGAAATTGTTCCTGTCTAATACAGGAAAAACCCGCCAAGCAAACGATAAGTCAGTGTCTTAGGTGCTACTTATCCTATTATCCTTAGGTCTAATTTGACATTAAGCACAATTGAACATTATCAGCAGAGAAATTGTTACTCGTTATCGCACGTTCAAGTGGATACCGACTCCACACTTCCAAAAGCTAGTTTCTGTACTTAATTAAACGCGTTTGATAATTATGAATAGTCAGTGCACACCCAGAATGAACGGTCGGTCGTAGCGGTAGTAAATAGACCTATCTATAAGCGGTTTGGGGTCCAATGAGGGCAATGCTGAGAGGCTTCAGCAGTCTTCAATTAAATGATCAATTTATTTATAATGATGCATATGTGTATGATAAAAGTACCTAGCTAACTATCGGAGGAATAGGGTCATGTTGTAGGACGGATTTTCTAGACGTTCACGTCCATTATATAATAGTTGTGTAGCTCTACAGATGCGGATAGATGCATACATTGGCTGTGCACGGTGTGCATTGTATGTCGGAATGAGGCAGTAGTGGCGTTACTTTAACCAAAAAAAAATTTTGTCCTCGACATGACTGAGCACTAACCGGTGAACAGTCGACTGATAGTTGCCATCTGTTCTTATAAATTGTATGGTAATAGGTGATTTTTTATTCAGTACAACATCTTTGTTTTTTAGCTCGGCGGTGCATAACCATGTTATACTCCGAGGATGCGCACTGTCAGGAATGACTTCATTGTGTCCTCATATACTGCTTCAATAATGAATAAGAACTCAAAACAGGTACCTGTTCACAGTTCGTCTGAATTATTATTCAACAAGATCATCGGTTCAGCTCTATGTCAGGAAAGACCCGATTAAGACCTGAAATAGCATGTTCATGTATACTACGAAGATCTAGCAGGCTTAATAAAGTTTGCTTATTTTTATTCATCCTAAACTAGCTTGTAATAAACTTTGCCGTTAGTTAAATGTGTCTAACGTACGCCTCTTTTACCCCGGTAACTCCCACCCCAGACAAACGACCCGAAGCACCAAAAAATTGAGCTTTGTTGGTTTCTACCACTGCGATTATTCCTGCTCCTGCTGCTGCTGCTGCTGCTGCCGCTGCTGCTGCTGCTGCCGCCGCCGCCGCCGCCGCCGCCACCGCCGCATTTACATACAACGCAATAAATTAAAATCAACAACATTTGTCAGCAATACTGTCACCGTATGTTGTTAGACGAAGACATGGACGGGGTTAGAAGTCAAAAACCGCATCAGTTAGGACAACGGTAGCGGTTGTCGCAAATGTACGCAACTTCATGCATTGCATTGGGCACTCTGCCGTCGGTTACCTCCCGTTTTTTCAGTCAACCGCGAGCAGGCGACGAATAGACCACAATTAAATTTCTCATTTACGCCGTTCAAATCGGCGTCGTCGACGTATCGTGTTGCCTATGGGCGTATAAGCCGATGAGGCATCCAGCAGGCAGTGATTCTGTACACGTTCAGCTATCGGCAACGTGGTGTTCCAGCGTCCAGCCGCGTAAGCAGTGAATATATGCACATAATGAAGGTAGCGCCACGAATCGCCTGAGCCGGTTTGTCTAGCCGACAAAACAACCGCCGACAAAACAACCACCGACGTTAAGAACGGCAGCTAGCTTTATATATACCCTAGATACAGCGTATAATTGTGAAGGTGAAATTAATTAATGTATTTCAATAACGGCCGACTAATTGACAGTGATTAGTAGGGGCCAGTGTACAAGACCACTAGTTAAAGCAGGAGAGGCACTCGCTGGTGCTGGTTCACGGAGTGCTATCTTTACCCGTGCCCAGATTGTTGCTGCCAACAAGAACCATTATAATATGATTGCAACAATCTAACCCCCGTCCATATAATGTACACTATAGAAGGATGACATCACACTGATGGTGTCGACCTCATGCGAGAGCCACATAATTCTCTGTCTGATAAAATTACAATGCACAAACAACTACTGCACAAAACGTAAGGCATTTTTTTTTTTAAAACTTTGTTCAGTGTCCTATATTATAGAGGTGGCTTAAGCTATCTGTCTCTAATTAATCTCAATCCGTAGACAGAAAAGGAAACTTGCTTAAATCAAAGCTGCCGTTCGTTGTTGCTGGAAGACGTCATGCACATATCGACACCCTTACTAATTGAGGAAAATCTGGCGGTAGGCCCAACGTGAAAAGCTTTACCGATATATATTGATGGCACGGGGGTGTCGAGGGTCTTCATCGAACAAAAAGGGGGATCAGAAATACAGATGATTCGGACTCCTTGCTAATATTTGAACCATCACAGATCGATATATCAGCGTCACAGTTAATTTTAGTGTCACGTGGAGTTCGCAAGCTTCAGCTATTGAGGCACCGTCTTACAATCACCTCTACGCCAATCACTGCACACATTTCTGCCTAATACTTCATCTGTAATCGAGCACATTTTCGTCACAATAAAAGAGCACGAGATTGTTAACAATACCAATGGGTAGAGCTAGTGGCAACCAAATTAGCTTAGGCTGCAGCGAGTCGAGTGTCTACGTGTGGCATCTCTGGATGTTGGATGATTACTAGCAGGGTGGGCTCGTGTTCTGACACGTGTTTACTTTGCCGCTGTAAGAAGATCGTCTGAGAGTTTGTGGAGAGGCAGGATTAGCTGAGAATCAGACAAAGCTGTCTATTTCTCGCGTTTGAACCACGGTTTCAGTGACACAGTGCTGTATATAACTCATTGCGGATGAACACCGACGAAGCCTGCACTCATGCGTATCTGCACCTCAGGCTTCCGTTTGTCCAAAACGGTCAAGGTGAAGCGCGGTTTTGAAAGGGCATCTTTTCAACTAACGTAATTGGACTGAATGAATCTTGAGGTATCATCAGCACCGTCGTCATCAAGCGTCAAACGCTTTTGCCGAAACTATTACAGACGCTTACGTCTCCCGTTCCATAATAACAGAATCGCCCACAATCTGTAGTTCATCGCAATTTCTTGAGCGTTTTGTAGTGCAGCATCATGTTGATCAGAGAGTGTAGCATAGTCTGATGAATCGTCTTAGAAATGAAGTAAACTTCGCCGGTCAGCGTCTAGTGTATCCTTCAATGACGAAACTACGAATGACAGCTTCTCAGATAAAATTCGACTCCGAACGATTGGCCCAGTAAGTGGTGTACTTTGAACTAGGAGAAACTGCAGAATAACTATAAGAGTTATGAGAGAAATGGCGCTAAAATACTCAGGTCCTCTTCAGGCCTACAGAACAGTGTGCTTCTTGTTCCTAAATAGTTTGAAAGGTTAAACAGAATCATCATCTTCGAGTTGCTCGCAAAGCGTGTGACTGTATCTGTATATGCGTGCAGTCTGGTTACTCTGCACTAGTTGATCGTTAGCCGCTTCCGCAATTCAGAGAAATGCTAGAAATGACGCGCTCAACAACAAAACTGGCGCTCGCCTTATTTTTTCGAAGCGCGAAAGCATCTTGATAGGCGTCGTTGATGCGAGTTCGTGATTTAATATGATCTAGTCTGGCGTCGAGGTCATGCGCGGTCGCACCACTGAATATTCTCAATTTGATTCAAAGGTAAACCGTGGCCGCGTCAAGTGAGCCTATGCTGGCACGTTATAACCAGTAATAGCTACGTGATTCCGTTATATGGATTTCCTTGTTATGAAGTACAATAGGGAGGGGCAGTAACAGCTTCGTGACTAAATCGAAAATATGTCTTAGGCATGGATTACGAATCAGATTGCAGTGGAAGTCGTTGGGTAAGTTTCAATCCTTCTCGAAGGAGCGCTCAGGCGGCGTTGAAAAACATTGACCATATCCACTATCGTCTATTACAGGTATCACGAAGGAGAGACGTTCAGCTGACGTGTACCGATTCTATTTCGCGTTCTAGGCTCAAAAATCGGAGGTACTTGACATTATTTATAACTTCTTTTTCGTCCTAAGAAAACTAGCAAGTTGCGAATTTTACAAACCTAAAACTATCACGTTTACGAGGTAACATTGTGTTAGTATTCGTTCGGTACGATGCAAGGATCGACTCTTGCTAGACGTTAGTCTCGAAATAAGGCACACTTATAAATTCGAGTGAATTACCGCTTTTCTTTTGCCTTCCTTAAACTATTCCTCGATTGCCTATGCCCTATTTTATATCGGAGTTTCTAGTTGTCTGGATAACCGTTGCCACCCGACCCTACTATTCGACCGGTAATGAAAATTACATTCAACCAGTCTACGGGTGCCGATTCAGTGTCAGCCGTCACGATCGCGCTCGTGAACGACCATTGAGGCGTCCTGCTAACATCCGTGCGACGTCGTGCATCGATTAGATGAACTAATGTTAAATTTAACGTAATTCCTTTAGTAACTTCTTAGTCTAGAGCATTTAATTACTAAGGTACCAACGTACGATCTAAGTTCGAACCAAGGCGACCGAACGGGTTGAAGGCAGTGAAGTAAGCAACATGTCTTAGAGTCTTGGGTTTTGTTGATAGCATGCTTAGATGGATAGAAACTGCAATGGAACTGTTCTGTACATACACACACACACACACAAACATTTGCTAACACACCTAATACAATCTAGTTAATACCTTTTTACAGGCACCTTTCGCCTAACATATCAGCACCTTGTCAAGTACGAACGAAAAAGTTGAAGTAAAAATTATTAGTACTTAGAAAGTTACCTAAATCCAGTATTGTGAGAACTCCAAGGTTCTTGAGACTGGTTGACAATACATATGAATACATACATTTTCTATGAAAATATTAAAGTAATAGTTATAACAAAAATAAATACATTTTCATACCGATGCTATCTCGAAAATACGTCCTAATCGACGTGTCGATACCATGTTATTATTGGATAGGTAAAAGATCTACATAATTGCATTAGATATTTAGCTTTCAGATTCTTGGTCGGATGATACCTTATTGCCTCTCAGTCCGTAACGTTACGACTAAAACTACTATAATGAGCGTAATAATTACATCTCCTATATAACGTTCACGTAATAGGCCATATATTTACGCTTCTGTCCCATTGCTAATTCCAGAAAGTTCCACAGTCGCTGCTAACGAATAGCCATTGAACATTTAAATGTGCTGATTCAGTTGTCTTGGAAGGGGCAACGGCATGTGACAAGATAATGTGACAATTAAGCTAGACAACATTGTCAAGCACTTCCGCTATATTTCACAATGATCTAATCTTCGGTGGGGGCAGATTTTTGCCAGATATGCCAGCAGCACTGAATATACTAGACGAAGCGAAACCCTGAGCTTTTTAAGGAAGTCGCTTAGTTTTACAGGAAAGTATAAAGATCCGTCTCTAACAGCAAAAGAAAAGTAGGTATCGATACTTACTCAGTCAAATTAAATTCGTGTCATGAAACTGCTCACTGTGGCACCCTGTAACTAACACAACCATTCATCATCTTAGCGATTATGGAAATCTTCTCTATTTTGACTGACGAAGATCATAAATCTTCTCGATCCCACTTGGCCTACCGCATTTAACTACCACACACGAACCATCGTGTTTGAACGGCACAGTTTCGCAGAGTAATAGAGTGACGTCCTAATGACAATGTCTTGATAAAACAGTGCTACGAAATCTCAAAATGTACATTACAATTGAGATTTAATTTTATTTTGAATATATTAGAAGGTATGTATGAGCACTCATCATACAGTATTGGGCTTACCAGCTTATCTTGTACCCTATCATCTTAAATTTGGAACCTTTTATGGTGGAACACACGCCATACATATATATATAACGTACCTTTAAATGGTTTCTTGCGACAAAAATGACAAGCGGAGAACTTGAAACCGAACAAGACAAGTAAACTTACAAAACAATTATTCATTACGTCCTTCTTTCATTCAATGGACTAAGGATCCGAATCTGAGGTTAGGACATGCAACCTATTGATTTTATGCGCAGAAATAGTTCAATGAAAGTTACATAATTTTATTAAATGTCTCTTACAGTTGATATTTATCACAAATTGTTCACGCTCTCCGGTCAACTGGGTTAACATTCTTCCCATTACCATCGTCTGACCAGCCCAGCCCAGCCCAGCCATAAAGTCATTGAAATGCAATTTTTCTCACTGGTCTCAACCTCAAGCAAAACGTCTCGCGCCATACGACGACCCACGAATATTCATGAAGATTAACGGTAGTGGGCAGCACCGTCCATAGAACGGAGGTACACAGTCCATTCAATAGAAGAGCTAGGAAAAAAGAGTACGAAGAGGAACAGAATGCGCTTAAACAAAAGAGTACACTTGTTACTTATGCAGAACAGCTTGAACAACCAGCAGGCAATCTAAAACTTCTCACAGCAGTTCTAGGAGCCCGAAGGCGGGTAACAACAAAAGTGGATTCGGTTTAGCTTAATGCGATGCATACGGTTTACGGCAGACGGTGTGACGCGTCCGTATAGACTGCTGCGAGACAGCCAGTCATCCTGTCGATTTGATGATTGGGGTTCTTTGACTTAGACCTTGTCGCTTACCGCTAAGTGCCTAAAGCTGCTAAAAGTAATCCCAAAACGATTCATGTATGTCAACAGTTTGAAGTGGCTTAGAACGGAGCATGAACGGCAGGAGGAGAAATGTCAAGACAAAGAGAGCGAACGCGAAAGCAATTGGAAACCACACATTTGAAGACGAAGTAGATGCCCATGATGACGCTTTTTTAAACCCGTCGAGTCAGCAACGGACTGAACGAATCTAGTTCTAGCCTTGTGCTGTGATTCGAGAAGGTATGAGACGTTAGTTGGGCCTGTAATGGCATCTGTTTCGGAAAGACCCGCTGATGCCTTACCTAGTAGAGGTTATGAAGACACTGGCGAACACATCGACGCCGTGAAATCATGTAAAAGTTGCGTTCGGGTGTTCATTTTTACGCGTAAGCTAAGATCCAAACGTGCAAAGCCTGGCGACAATGTCTGGACCTGGCAGACACGATGAGCGACCACGGAATTTCGCGAACCGCACACAAACCTATATCAGGAAGAGAATAGGATCGCTGGCGCAGATGAACCAAGATTTGGAACACCTGTTATCATGATTGGAAACCACTGCGGACTAAATGGTAGATAAGGGTATTTGCGTTGCGAGTTTTTACTGGGGATAGGATAATGTGAGGTGCTGTTAATAGGCATGTGGGATCGGCATCGTCCGACGATTTGTAGGTATACAACTACTATCTCATGCTGTTAATGGCTTTTTGCGTCAGTCAAAAGCAATTCGAAACTCTCATCAATAGGCCAAACGGAAAAGAAAATAGAAAAAAATATATATCCACTGGTCATCCTAACAGACAACGGTATTGGACATAGTGACAAGGTATCTGAAGTCTTGAAGCTGCGTGTAGAGATGACGTAAATCTATCAGTGATTTATTTATGCGATGACAAAAGGGAAAGACGATCTAAGGCTAAGCTATTTTTGTATCGTATCAAATACATCGAGGTGGACTCGTCGGCAGAACTGTCTCACAATCTGGTTTCTAAATCCGGATGACTTCACGGGCTGCGTTTGACACGTCGTTGAACAGTTTCTAAGTCTATCTTTCCGCTAACCTTTCGTTACTTCTAGGTGTTCATCTTCATACCCTAGATAAGATTTGTCGTTATGTTCGCTGTTTTTGCTGTAGAATACATTGCAGTGCAGCTCTACTTCATTAAAACAGTTATTAGGATTGTTTAGTACATAATTAGGGAACAACAAAATTTCAGATGCAGATCTGTATTACAGATTCATCGTATTACGATAACCTACATGTTTTACGTCCGCTGACAGCGTTAGACATTCTCTCGGTTCAGGTCAGTGTCCCACTGGCACCGCAACATGCTTAGACTGGCTGATAACCCCTACATACAAAGCATAGACCAGCATCGTATTGAACGGCTGTCAACTTGCTTTCTCGTTTCACGCGTACATGCGACATAACGAAATGTAAAACTTTCCTCATTGTCCTCTCATTTTCCTAAAAAAACCATTATTACCAAAGAATCATTACAAAATTGTCCTGGCTAGTAGGACGTAAGTGACAACAACAACTTGTCCATCGAGGGAATACGATGAAAAGGCTTAACATAGGCGATACGATACGCGAGCGACGTTCCGCTCAAAGACGATCAAAGCGGTCGTCGACACTGAGTAACCTCTCCTTTTAGGCTCAGTGCAGCATGCGATAATATCGGACAAGGAAAAAGCCATCTGCACCGCTTTTTTGCATCTCTATAGACGCGCTTTAGATGTAGATCTGAATCTAGGCCGGTAATCGTGTCGCGAGCGTCAAACGGTATCGAACAAAAGGTAGACAACGAGTTCGCTCCAGCAAAATTTGCTCTGACGAACTCCGAACGCGATCCGGAGCGGCCAAAACCGAATTCTTTGCTTGGTCGATACGTCCATCAACGAGCGAAAGAAAGTGGATGTTTGGGGAAGTTCCCATCCAGCTAGACGACTGTATGCCCAGCGAGAGCTTTTTTGACGGTAAACCGATTCTGGTTGTGACGAAGCACACGTGAATGGGTAGTTAAAATAACAAAATAAGGTAGGATATCAGACGAACCATTAGACTCTAGGCCCATCCGCTCCAGGAAACAATTATCGGGCCTACGGACTCTTTGTGCAGGACTTTCAGTGTAGTTTTTAATTTAAAGACTAAATGTTACACGCAGTAGCGTAGAGTAGCATATAGAGAAACGAGATAATTCGTCCTTCTTTGATATATAATTTAATATTTTGAGTGTTGCATTTATGTGAATGGATACATAAACGTAGTTTTTGCGAGTCTAATTATGGTATATCTTTGACGAATCTTTGGATCAGTTAACGTCTATATATATATATATACACGCTAAGGGTGATAGATAGAAGAAGCATTTTTCTTTTTAGTTGATCCATTGCTATAGGATTTCTGACGGTCAAAGCAACATTTTTAAATAACAATCGATAAGTGATCATATTTTGACGACATAGACTCGGCATTTCGTTAGATCTTATCTCAGTATACTTACATCTGTAAAATAGCTAGACAAAAAGGAAGTTTCTGGTGGGACATGGTCAGATAATATTCGACTGATATCGAGCCTTTACTTGTAACTTCCATATGAGGTACCTTCTTACTTTTTTGATTGCCAGAAATCATATCGACGTAAAACGTGTCTAATACATATGGCCGGATTACATGTCAAAGTCATAGTCATTTTCTATACCGTCTAACGTTTTTTCTGTGTACCACAAACAGGCCTGCATAGCATAACTAAAGGGACAGCTCAGTTTATACTGTCTATCTGATCGAATTAAAATGCATTGTTTGTATTGACCAACAGCCTTGCGAGAATAACACATGGACATGTTTAAACCTCTCGGTGTGGATTATGACAAACATGTAAAAACCAAAATCTAAACGTTGTCTTTCCATCTAATTTTCTTTTATTTAGGATCATTCAGAAGCGACTTGTGATACTTGCCATTTTGGCAACAATCAAGCTCGTGGTCTATGTATGCATTTGTCTAGCGCTAACATAACGTCGAATATAACGACCGTTTTCATAGTCAACCCATAAACGCTAATCGCTTGACGCTTCTTAACGAGAATACTATCACTTAGCCTTTTGCTACGAATCATGACGATGTATTATAATAGCTTTTGTTTAAAAAATTCCGCTTTTTAAAATTAAGGACGAAAGACTATTTGTAACAATATCAATGCCCAGAGATGCGTTTGCCTTTTAGAGAAAAATTGTCATCGCATCATCCACTCAACTTATAAAGCGTCCTATTGCTCGCCCAGCCTAGAGGAAATCTCACTGCTAGGAAACAACTGCTAGATTGGATGGTACCCAGTTATCGTGAGCTATTGCGCCGGTACAAAACGAGCCAACGAAAAACTTTGACGGCAAAAACAAGAGATAGACTTTTGGCAATGCAAGCCAAACGTATCATACACCTCCAACCTGACAGTGGCCATTTGTTCGCATAGAACATTAGCCATTACAATGACGTTGCGCTTCGAAGAGGATCTGAGAGAAGAAAAAAAAAAAATAGATTCCAGAAGAAAACCTTTTTGCGTCATTTTTCTGCGTCGGCCATTTTTTTCTTCGAATATTTTTCGTCATCTGTTTCTGCTGCTGATGATATTTCTTGTATCCCAAATGTGTTTTCGAAAGCTGAAGCTGCTCGGGCGGAATAAACGACCATGTTACGCAATATTTCTATCTATCTATATAATATCTCTAACATAGTCTGATCAGACGAAATCATCTTTGCTTTAATGTACTCGGTACGAATATACTGGACGTTGAATCTCTGTGTATACGATTGCTTTGTGTGCGCTTAGTGTGTTAGGCAACGCATGGCGCGATGGTTAGGATGTTACATGGATGGATGTAGACAGATATCATGGCTAAGATTGTAAAACGTCCGTTGAGAAACGAACGATAATGTGTGTAGTCTTGTCAGAACGTTGACAAAAAAAACTGTTCAGAAATAACGAATCACTTACTGATAAATAAACAATTAACACCTATAAATAAATAGGCTTTTTAAAAATGGGCTACTTTGGTCAATTATGTAATAGAGAAGAAAACGTCCCTTATAAAATAGCCAGTATAAATCAGAGAGAACAAAATATGTATACTAGTAGAAGCGTATAGTTCGCTTGTAACTAACACAACTATTGCATAATTGTCACAGAAAAGATCGCGAAACGACTAGAGGAAACAATCAATACAATTCTGTTAAAAAAAAAAAAAAAAAATGCTCGTAGATACCGCATTGCTCATAGCTAAAAACTGCTTTTACATACTATAAGGTGAAATTAGCAATTCAGGTTATGTCCAGGTATCAGAGGCCTTGAAGAAAAGACGATGTCATGTATTGAGGTGCCTATCTAGGTGACGAGTGCATTGTGTCAAATATACAATATGCAAAGGCTTCGATGCAAGTAATAGCTGATAGTTTATGCAGAGACATTACTAACCCTGCAATATAAAAGATGACGCAAGTGAACGAGCTCGTTGTTTCTTATAACTTCCTTATAACAACCAAAAACCTTGACCGAAACTAATATTTCGGCTTGTGCAGACAAGTTCGATTATCTCGTTCCAAGCCTCGTTGCGTGAAACATGACATAATTCTTCTAAATTACAACAAGTTACTGTAAACTCGACAATAAGATCAAAAGCAGGCTCAAGTTGTGGCTTATCAGGCGTTATGTCTCAATACCTACTAATATTTGACCTGTCTAGAAAAGTTTTACGGACAGCTCAGTCAGCAAGCAAAGGCTACAACGCTCTTGTATACGTATTTGCATTGAGGTCCGTACGTCAACCCCCTGCTTGGGGATCTCGCTACTCACTTTGCGTTTGTTCTATGCAACCTTGACGCTGAAAGAGCAATGAAGCTATTTTTCTCAAAAATTTCGTTTAAAGTGATGTTCTCCATGACAAAATAGCACTTTGTACCTTACCCGCCATTCCCGTCCCCCCAGAAGCAACGACACTGCGATTGCATCAGCACCCCCTACACCAGCTACCTAGGCATCAGCTGCTGCTGCTTCTGCAGCAGCAGCAGCAGCAGCAGCAGCCACCACAATAGCAATAAACAACAATAACAGCAAGAATTGAGGCCGCGGAGTCCCTCATAGATTTTAAGCGACCCGGCTGGCAAATTCTCCATCCTTGCCAATAGCAGTTACTTGCAGAGCAGCAAAGTCGATGGGGACGCGAGGAAAATTCTACTGAGTTCGCTGGAGCACGAGCAGATTAATTTTAATAAAACGGCTTGGCCTTCTTTTGCTCCATAATAGCGTCAGTCAGTGCATGTCGATATGTATGCATGGACGATGTTTGCGTGTGACATCTTCTTCTGGGAGCTTTCGTTTGACATTCGGCCCCCAACTAGACTTCTTCAATCCTCATGTCGATGGCTTATTAAATGAAAAAAAATGTAGCCCAAGCTCCCTGCCACTGGCCCGGCTGTCGCTAGCCGCCCGCCCTAGCTGTTACAACTGCAAAAGCCACAAGTCGCTGGTAAGTAGGCGGATTTCAGAACCGTCTGAGCCCCCAGAGGCGATAAACCTTAAGGCATTTTCTGTCTTTGTGTATAAGGTATTGTGTAGGGGAGGTGAGTGGGGTCCTCAGGCAGCTGCCAGTTATCGGCACCTCTACATTCAAAAGGACGTAGTCGTCTGCAGAGATCGATGTGCCTGTAACCGGCGTCCCAATACCATATGTTTGACACTTTGAACCTCAACTGCTATTCTACCTAAATTGTGGCTAGCATGGCAACAACCTCGGCGATACAGCTCTCCCCCCAATCCGGAAAGTCGTCCCTGCGTCGAAGTGGGCAAGAGGCCAGCAAAAGCGGAAATAGGAATGGAGGTCTTTTTTTCCTAGTGTGATTATTAACTATTGGTATTGATACCGTTGTTGTGTGCTGAGCTGCTGCGAGGGATGAACGGTTTGACTTTATATTTTCCTGGCGCCACCACTGCCGCTGTTATTGTAAATTCCCTCTCTAGAATGAAAGAGATTGCTGTGTGCAGCGTCCAGCGTATATCCGACGATTCTAGCAATCTTTGATCATCCTTAATGTACTTCGAACATACCGTACATACAGGATTTTGATTGCGATGTAGCAACAGTTGTGGTAGTACAAGCAGCAGTATAACGGTTCAAATGAGGGTGAGCTTATGTACAAAATTGTGCCGCATGTGCATATATTGAAAATATCAACGCGTATGACAGTACGTCGTCGTGTTGGTTTTCTAGTAGTAAGCCTTGTGCCTAGGCTCTGAAGGATAGAACTTCTGCCATTGACGCAATAGTTCTGTATAACATAATTAACACAGTTAGTCAACGAAATATGTTACTCAGGAAAGTACGAGACCCACCGTTCACTAAAAAAAAAAAAAAAAAACAGCAGCATTGTCAACTATGCACGCTGGCATGGGCACGGGTTTAGGCAAACGGTAGCAATTTCGTCGGTGAACGTCTAAACATGATCTTCATCCATTTTCCCGATAATCTCGAAAACCGTTCGGGTTAACTGAGATGTGGACAAATACTCGTACAGGTCACGCTTCTCTAAGTCGATTCTAGTTGGCTGTATGATCTGAGCGGCGCCTTCGTGTCCGACACAGTATGGGGTTAGTGATTCAGCCAAACCGTAGGGAACGCACTACTATGTAGTCCTTCCTCCCTTCCTAACGTCGCTTCTGTTCCATCATCGTCAATTAAATCACTGAATTTTTGTCGGCACAGCAAAGATTAGAATTCACATTACAAAAAACTAGCCAGCAGCAGATACGCTGGTTTTCGCTCCTGAGAGGAGCGGCGGCTACTACTGCTAGGACCGCGAATGAGTACCATATCGCTTTGTAGAGAATGAAAACACGATCTGTTTTGTCTCGTGTAGTGGGAATAACGTAGGGTTATTTTTCGAATGAGGACAGATGAGTTGCTCGTTGATCTATTACATGTTTGTGGGTAAAAGGTAAACTTCGTTTGTTGTTTGTTCCCTCACGTTCTCTTATATATGCTTAAAGCGCGTTTGTTAATCGCCTATAGACTATGAAACTATCCCCTCTCTGTAGAGATCTGAATGCATAATTAAAAGGTCATTCATCGTTTCCGAAGAGTAGCTGGCAATATTGAGCGCTCTCTCGTACACACAAGTCAATATAGTAAGCAGAGAGGTATCTCTTAAGGTTTCTACCCGTAATGGACTTAAGCCATTGTTTGCATTGAGTGCTTTGATATTTCCAGCTTTAATGTCGGCTTCGGAAAGCATAGTCGCTTGATTTTGCCTCTCCGTTAGCGCCATATTTCCTTCTAGTCCTTTTGAGAGAGATGTGAATGTCTTCTTAATTTTTTGTGCATCCTCGTAGACACGCTCAGCGAGTCTTTGTCCAGATATGAGGACTTTTGCCCACTGGCACAATCCAGAATCAACACCAGCACCCTCAATAAATCTGGGATTTTGAACCATTCCTTTATAGCATCATCGAGTTGTTTGGGAAACGAATGTCGAAACCTACCTTATCAAAAACAAGTGCTCATCGGGTCAGCATTGAAAGAGTCTGCGTGCTCTAATACGACGCTTTGACAGTGCTCAGAACCCCGACCAAGCACCGCTGTTGATAACTTCAGAACACTTTTCAATATCACAATTCGCCGCCTGTTCTAACGGCTAAAAATGAACTACTTACCCAACGCTCGACACGACCCAACACTGCGTGCTATTAGCTTACTCTTTACATAGTATGAGTTCGATATTTTGTTGTGCCGACGGTAATTAATTCACGATAAAAGCAACGGCAACAACATCAAATGCCCCCATTACTGCCCAAAGGTGCATCGGTCACGGCTTAGCTGTGTCACCGACTAGATCCCAGAACCTATTAGACAACTAAATTTAAACTTAAACAACGCGACTTGTACATCTATGCGTTGGTTGACAAACGCGAGCGCTTTTCCAGATAGTCGGGAAATAGACAAAGCTCGTAGTTATTTTTGCCTCATAGTAAAATTTGCTGTTCTCATTTTTTACTGTTTACTGAAACTTCTAGTCCAAGGAAGTCCACATTGAAGTGAACGAAATCAAGGGCTTTCGCCATATTCCCAAATCGAGAGACAGCATTTGATACGGCTCAGCAGTATGGCCGTCGCCACGAAATCAAATAGCGACTTCTGATATATTCCGGTTGAATACGTAAATTTTTTATCATATTTGGTAATTAATCACCATGGCGCAACGACTGCAAAAATTGCTTGAATTTTATCAATATACGGTACAGAAGGGATGACCTAGTTATTTACCGCATAAGGCCCTTGACGGCGTTCTGCCGACGGGTAATCATTTCAAGAGCCGTAACAGGTCCAGGACAAATGAGTAATAATACTACGATTGTATTGATTGCACTATGGTATTTTCATAGGTATTTCTTAGTAAATATGCGCATTCACTGTATCTGCGATTATTCAGTAAAGAAAACCACAGTTTAGCTATAATTCGGTGAACGAATTGTAGTCTAATGTCGAACTAGCAAAATACACATAGTATACTAAGACAAAATGTGATATATATATACGGGGCAGACTGTGACTCCGAAGATTTTGGTTCTTGAAGAGTCCGTCGGTCGACCATTTTCTGTTCTGGCACGCCGCCATTTTGTTATGAATCAAAAACGCGGTAGTGTTTCTTTTTTTTTTTTGCTAAGCTAACAAAATTAATTCGTCTGCTTTTCCAACTGCCCGTAGTATCAATAACTATTAATACGTTGTAGAAGTTGTGTGGATGGCAGTAGGCAATTGCTTTCATCTGATTGAGGATGCTCTTACTTTGTCGCCCAAAGGAAGTTACTACTTTTTTCTGTTATTCTTTCAGTTATCGGCATAACCATCATTATTATCTACTACAACGTCAGCACTCACGGTTCTCACGACCAGCCAGATTCGGACGATTGCGGATCCGTCGAACTAATTGCATAAATATAATAAAAACGATTCCTATTTTGCGTAGCAGCAATATTTAGCACACACTCAATGGCCACACAGAAGATATATATACAGGTTAGCTACGTCAGTATATATATGGGACTATTTACTAGTGGCTGTTATATTCGCGTCCGTGTATTTTTGCGTGCTTAGAACTAGCATGATGATACTTATCGGTACTGCTGTACCCCTAACGGAAGCCCCAATGCTGGAAACGCAGCGCGACTCCGTTTTAGCGGCGACAAGGCAAACCCGAATAGCTTCGTTGGACAACAACAATTGTGGATCTGATCGAGACTTCTCGCATTGAAATCCATTAAGCAGATTCAATCCGAGAAATGTATCATGAGTGTTGGCAGCTTTCACGGTAGTCGTGGTGCCAACGTACAGCAACGGCAATAAGACACATAGCATAACGTGCAAAACATACACGAACATGTTACGATATAGTATTATCTTTGTAGCTCCTATCCGATGGCGGATTCTCATCGGCGGTCAATTTTTTTTACCAGCGCCTTCTACGAGGAACCATGTTCTGGTCTCTAATTGTTTGTATGACTTATATCATTCACTACTATGCTGGGATGCATTAGTAAGTGTCATGTCTATGATGCAGTCGTAATGTGTTTGTTCAGTAAACTTAGAGACATGGTAGGCTGCCAAGATTCGAATCCGGCTGTCGACAGGTTTTGCTTGGCGATGGGGTCTGAGGCAGGACTGAAACTCAAAACATTCGTATGTTGTTATATATAGCAATGGGATCTACAACAGAATTATATAAGGCATGTTATTACCGGGCTAAACGAAGCTATGTAGAGGCGGATTTCCAAAGACGAAGGTACTTGTTGAAAATTCCTGTACTTGATAAGGAACTGCACCATAATAATTTCCACAGGAACAGCTGTTCAAAGAACGCGCTAGCGAACGAAGCTTCAATGATTTTGGCCACCGAATAAATCATCGATGCGAGCTTGTTTGCACGCATGAGTACGTGCACCTAAATGTTTCCGGCGTTACATCTAGTCCTATCGTGAAACACTGCTTCGGACGGCAAGTGTGCACACCTAATACGGCCGACAAGCCGACAGCGTTTTCAGTATCTATTAGCAAGCGAAGAAAGATGCTCCTGGAGAAGACATCTAGTACAAGGCAGTGCGGTACCTTTTCTTTTGGCAATGTCCGATTTAGTACGGCATATGCAAGTTAGAAACGGCTATACAGACGCATTACGGGTTGTGTTAGCCATCACGGTGAACGGCCTTCATATATCAGGGCCGGTCGGTGCATCTGGGGTAAACGCAGGGCAAGGTTAAGCCGGCAGACAGTGTCTAACCGCAGCAAATTCATGCCGCCATCGTATAAAAAGGTTCCGAGCTAACAGGTTTCTGATGCTTGAACTAACAGCAGAAACAAGGCAGCAGCAGAGGTTTACCTCGCATTGACTTCTCGTTCTCTCGTCCAGATCGGTGGACACGCAGGGGCTAATTAAACTAACACTTATTTATCATTTACACCGCACCAACTGGTCAGGGCTTGCCCTGTCGACAGTTCAGCATGCGGTGATAATGATGATTCGGCCTTGCTTTCTTCCACCTCTTTTCTCAAATGAGATTGTTAGCACAAGCTTGTTGCTCACAATTTACTCATTCACAAACAGCATACGACACAGAAACATCAAGTCGAGCACTCTTTTTCCGGACCCGTGGCAAACGGTTTTTTTTCATTATCAATTGATAATTAATAAAACTTCTCTACGTAAATCAATACACTTATGTGATATTATACCGTACGTCATCCGGATACTGCCAGTCAGCTCACAAAATGACAAATATTGATCTGCGTCTAGTGTTCACCGATCTACACTGATCGATCGATTTTATAATTCCGTGAACTTAGACATTATATTAGATCGCACAGTACATTATGCTTTAATGTACAGCATGAGGTAAAAGGCTCCCTATAGATTGAAAAAATTCATCATGGGCGATTTGGGGGCCTTCGCTTTATGTATATACGAGACCTTTGTTTTACCTTGTATGCATATGCATGCGTATGATAAGAAAAATTCTTTTTAGCGATATAAATTGGTCGGCGGCAGGCCTTAAAGGGTTTGACGACGACAGTCAGCAGTCTGGTGATGTGTTTATCACCACAGTCATCAAACCAATAACAACGATGACGGAGCCTGGAAAATGACGCCGCCGTAACTGACGAAAAAAGGTCTTTTTTTTAAGCAGTTCAGATGACTTTCTCTCAGTCAATAACAGTGTTCACTCCGTCTATCGTTCGATGAAGGGCGACATCGGCTTGAGGTTCATCATCTTTTGCGTTACCAATACCGGCGCGCTCCTCGTTGTCGATTGCGCTGTTCCGTTCACGCTGTTTCGTCGGCGTCAAAGGACATTGCGGTCGGCCAAACCACTGATTACCCCGTAAGCTCCAACTAGCAGAAATGTTTTCGTCTGGCCCTCGATCGCTCATCGCCGATAGATCGAGACACAGATGCACTCAGCGAATCAGATTATGCCCCTTGACCAATCATGTTTATACGACTGAGTTTATTGTCTTATCGACTCATATGTCACCTATTCGATGGCCCCGACATACAGAATCTAGCAGGTACGCTTCGACAGAGCTCTTTTACATCGCACCTAACTCTCGTCACGTACAGATACCGCCGCCTTAAAGCTACCAAACCATCAAAAGAAAAGAAAGCCAATAAAAGAAAAAAACATTCGACGGAATACTCGCTAGGCGACTTGTCACCTTCATTGCTGAACGCAGCAGCAACAACAACGCTTGTATTGAGTTTGCCTCTACCTAATGCCACGTGAGATTTTCGATGACGCCAATTGTGAAGGCAGCGGCTATCCGTATACCCTGAATCTCTGAACATATCAGTGGTCGACATCTCCGTCCACAAAATCGTCACCGAAAATGCCACTCGTGACTGGAACCGAAACATTTTCATAACCGAAAAACGCTCTTAGTTTCGCTATCGTAATCGTCGTAGCAGTAAAGAGTCGTCAAACAGAATGAAGAATACAAAGTGTTAAAGAAAAGCCACAATGGTCTTTGGAAATCAATCTATTATAGTCTCAGCACACGCGGTCGAAACACAATATACACGAATGGGTAGATAGACGATACGAGGAAGAGCTGACCATGGTGAAAGGGGGCCAATGCGGCCCCAATGGAGCGCCGTATCTGATAGTTGTTTGAAATCATAATATTGTCATGTGCTATGCTATCACGAGCTAAAACGAGCAGTAAATACCACTTACTTCGGGTGATTTGCCTATGAACGGGTGTTTGTAAGTGTGTATTTTTCTACAGGCTAGTATTACGTGGAGACAGCTGACGTTGCCGTGGAAATGGTCGGAGAAATTTGTGGATGAAGACGCTGAGAATGGGAAGGAAGACTAACTTAAAAATCAGTATGTTGTTGTGCGTTAGTTATATACAGCAAGAGTAGGATCAGCGCGTGGATGAACGAACTAGACAGCCAAGCAGCTGACAACAATGAAGAGTGATATTGTGTAATGATATGTATGTATATCAACGATTTCCTTTGTCGCTCGAGATGTTGCATGCTTTTTGGTTACGATATTCAGTAACGGCCAGAATAATAATAATATTTGTTGTTTGCTGGCCTCGTATCAGATTAGCGGTACCTAGTTCTGTGGCCTATGATGTGTGCCTACTGATATTTTCGTAGGTCTAATTCGTTCTCGACCTCTATTTCCTTAACAATCAATTTCATATTTTTAAACACCAATCGTCCGCAGGATAGAGGTGTAGTTTGAGACGAACGGAATTCTCGCAAGCGAAATATTTTTCGCTTTCTTATAAAATTGTTTTAAAGATACGAACATTGTAAGCCTAGACTATGGCGACTAGCGGTTACACAAACGCACATTCATCAATCGATCATAACTATTGTCTTTCTTATTGTTGTTGTCTCTATTGTTTCCAGCCCCTTTCCTTCAGATTGTCAGCTAACTAGCTCCAATCCATATCTTCACCTAATTCCCGATGCGTTTCCTTCGGCTGACTTTTTTTGCTGTCCGCACGTATGTTTACCCAACGTTGTTAACCTTGACTGACGTTGTGCGACGGCGGCGGCGGCGGCGGCGGCGGTCCGTGATTACGTCGCTATTGCTTCGCTGGAGACGCCGTGCGCACACAGCAGCGGCAAACGGAAGGAATACTACCATCTTTGCGACTGCCTGGCATTTGCTAGGTTTTTCTGCTGCTAACGTCGCATCAGAAAAACGTTAACAATGAAAACAACGCCGCAGACAACTGTAGCTAGAGGATTGCGGACGAGCATGTTGTGATAACGGTGGTAACAGCACCAAATTTTATTTGTACCCCCGTCCCCATTCATCTCCTGTTTGTCTTCCTCCCTCGCTTTCGCCGGCTACAACTTCATCTATCTACTTCTGTTGCAGTAAAATACAGTGAATTCTCCCCGAACTTTTCATTGACACGACGCCATTATTTGTTGTTCCTGTCCGAGCGTTTGTAAATAGAATACAAGTAGTTACATCAGTAATACGTAGTGGTCAGTAGTGGTAGGAGGGGCAGCAATAACGACCATAGTTGTAACAAAGCATTTCTGTAGGAGTGACTCGTACAGAATCAGATAGATTGAAGTCTATGATGCTTCATTGAGAACGAAATGTAACAAAAGCGCACACACGGCAGAACTGACTAGCGGTTCCATCCTGCTGTCGACTGAATTCTGCGACCAGATCCTCAGAACACAGAGAAGAGTTAGTTAGAGGGGAAAGCAAGTCGCATTACAATTTCACCAAATAAAAATATTCGCTCACGATCAGGGTACGACCAGCAACAACTGTGAGTCTATGAAGTGCTTCCGTCCTATGATCTACCCGGATGAATGCCTGAGAGAGGTGTCTGTTATTTTTAGTTGTATTATATAAGCGATGTGTCTGATAGAGGAATAGTCTTGATGATTATTCTCGGGATGGAGGAAACTCGTGACAACAAATATACGATGACGTTTTATTTTTCGTTTTATCACCATAATCACCACGACTAGCACAGAAACTCGTCAGATAAAATAGGACAATGACTAGGCGTTGCCTTTCATTGACAACAAAACATGCCATTATTGTTATTTTCTGCATGCGGGCTCTGCACCTGAAAATGACGGGATTTAGTTTCAGCATAAGTACAGCAGGTCAAATTTACTCCATCCCAACAGTATAGCATTATAGATACGAGCGAAAAGGCGATGCAACAGGCGTATGTGTCAATATGACTCACTAATTCCTACTTCCTATGCAGATACTATGGATTGTCTATGGCCCGTATACAGACCCACAAATACTGTATGTATATAATACTATTTATAGTTCCTCATGCATAACCGGACGCCGGCACCGGATCGCGTGGGGAATAGTACTCTGTTATTGCGTGCTTGAATGGGATCGGATGCGTGAAGGAAAACCACAGCGCAACTAGTACAACGATTGATGCTATTTGCTGCTAAACTGATATGACAAAAAAAAAACATGGAGAACGACAAATTCCGTAGCGGCAGTGCTGAAAGGTGACGAAATTTGCTCGAGGGAAGAGGCACACCTAGTGATAAGCGAGACGGTTCACCTAAAAGCGCGTTTTTTGGGCATTTTTTTCTATCTATCTGAATCTTTTTTGTTCAGTGGCACATTTAAGGGGAAACATATGTTGCGTCATACAGATTTTATCTTAAGGGGCTTCTTGTTATATCGATAGAAATTATTTGGTGAGATCTGTAGTGTGGCAGCAACAATTACTGCTCGCCATGTGTTTCTACTAGCGTCATTTTGAGGGCAACATGAATTTTAGAAAAACGTCATGGAAATATGCCTACATAGTGTTGGAGATCTAAAAATGCCTCCGTTCTATAAAAGACAGATATTCCAATTTTTTTATTCTTTCAGTTTTTGTTACAAGACATTGCTGCTTTCGCTAGACAATTTTAGGATGTTCATGCTTTGAAAACAGCCCAAACTAATCAGTTTAGCTCGAGGTGGACCTAGGCATTAAAAAGTCGTTAAGTTCAGTGATACGCACATTTCTTCATTAGTAATTTAACAGTCTGCCCGACTGGCCCCGTAATGTGTGATTTAGCACCCACAACGGAAGATTGCCGGTAAAGGATGTGCGGAGGACTGCCGTCTCCTTGAATGATACCGCTTACGCGTTCGATAGCTGTGTAGGCGTTTAGAAAAAAACCTGCGTAAATTTTGTTTAGAAAGAAAAAGCGAAACACAGTTTCATCGTTAATGAAGAGCCTTATTACACACGCATTCTACTGTTGCACGGTGTATATATACGTAACATACGCACACGGGTTCATGACAATGCGTTGAACCGTATTCTTGCTACTTGAGATTAAGCACGAGCATGCTTGACTGCGACTCGTTTGGACTAGCAAGATCGTTCCCGTTCTGCGTTGTTGTTGCTACCGGTGCTACTTGTTGTATTCAGATTGGAACCCTGCTCGGCGTAAGCTAAACAAGCTTCGGTCGCATTTGTTAACGACCGGCTATTACAATTATACAGCGTAACTTCATCGTTGCGTTTCTTCGAAAACTCTTCTTGGTCGTTTCTTGCACAGCTTCTTCGTTGTTTGCGGGTAGCCTGTTTCTCGTCTATTTGGTGATCACAATCATCATTCTTTTGTTGCTGTTGTCCCGCCAACGCAGATCGTTACAAAATAAATCGTCCCAACATTGCTACTGCCGGCGTTATTATCGCTGCCGTTGCCTATATGCATAACTGTATTATTATTACCAATATAGATGTCTGTAAACCTATTGCATATCTATATATATATGGCTATCTCCCAATTCAACAGTACGATGATCAAGATTCGCCTTTCTCCAGCTGTTGCCCCCTCATTCAGCAATAACGCCACCACCAAATGATAGTAAATTCACTGGGCGAATTCGCAAAACCCCTGTAACCCGTCTTGCCCCGCGGTTAGCCTCCCCCACGACCCGTCTAGCTGCGATATTCAAAGCGACCTGTTCTTGTTGTTGATTTGGTATTATCGTTAGTGTTGTTGAGCTACGGCCGTTAAGAGAAAATACGACCATTGCCGTTACATGATGATCGTTGTTGTTCAAGCGGAGTTGCTGGTGCCATAGGAGGGGGTAAAACGTCAGTTCTGTTGGCTTTTTTCGGTCGCCGCTATTTTATCAGCAGCGTCAAGAAGAACAGCGCGCAACAGAGGACAGGTAGACCCGTGCGTCATCTGCGAATACGGACCATTCACTGCTCATCACGCCGTCGTCCTCATTTGCGGTTATACAAAAGATATTAACTTAATAACATTCGCTGCCGGTTTCAACGCACAAACGAGTCCATGCGCCATTATAAACTCGCCGAACGACTTCACTCCATAACAATTGTTACGTACGAATGTGTATGATGTAGTTTAAAGTCGGCAAGCGAGCGAGTCTCAACATACAATACGCGACAACTTGTTACTGCCGACATTATTTAGTATAACAACAAAATCGTTCTATAATAATAACGATCATACCCATAGCAAGACGTCGAAGTAACACGAAGCATCGCCTTCGCAAGATTATCAATACCTGCATGTTACACGTTTACAATCGTCGTCATCGTACCCGTAGTGATATTGCCCGATAAGCCAAGCGAGAAAAAAACAAAAGCACAGTAATGTTTCCAAAGCTACTACGGCCATCGCTAATATGACCATAATAATGTCTGCATACGTATGCATGCATGCACGTGCGCGTGATCATGTTAGCAACAAACACGCAATCGTTGGAAATCGAATATTGTTCCATTTGTTTGTTTACTCATTGAAAAAGTCTAGCATTTGCGGGCCGTGCATAACGCATGACTCTTACTACAGTCGTCGGCATTACGTCGGGTCAGCTGGATACGGCTGGAAGTGTGTCCTGGTGACAACTTGGCATGGGTTATTTGTCCAATCAGTTTGTTTATCGAAAGGCCGTTCTTCATCGATACGTGTTGTGACATGGAAGCAGCGTGAGAACAAATTGTGCTTAATTGAACGGGCGCATTTGCCGGTCGTTGTTTTTTTTCCGTATGACGCGACGGGATCAAACGAAACGATCCGCCTATTGATACATGATAGAAGCATACTGCACTACCACCTCTCCGGTTGTTTGTGAAGCGCACGAATAATATCAGCGCTTCACAAAACATACTAAGCCCACCGCACACAGTAGATGAGAGGGCTTACTTCACGAACGAACCAGTTAGTGTACTAGCATATGTATGACCTTATCAAAATCTGTATAGATACGTATATAACGGTCAGGAAGCGTGATCCCTCCAACGATTAGCTCGACTATGGAAGCTTCGAATAACTATAAGGCTAGCGTTCGACCGAACACCGCGAGCAGAGATAAATTACGAATTTTTTAATGGCTAATTTAGATAAAGTGCTATTAAATAATAGAAGAGAGGTAAATGAAGATTTTTTTGTTTTTTTCGTATAGTCAGTGAACCTGTGTGACGATTCAACTCTGCCCAACTATATAAACAGCAGTGATATGCTAAAAATGTTAATGCTGTGTGGACTGTGCAGCACACAAACGATGTAATTAAACCAGACGATATACATTATATAATGAAATAAATTGAGTGCTGTTAATTAAACAATGGACGCAATATACCGATAATAACTATTAAAAGAATAAATATAATATGATAATTATAAAGTGTTACTGCCACACCTCTATTTGTAGCGTAGTAGCGTACGCAGGGAAGGTAGACAGGACTGCGCGACGGCCTCCTCGTCGTTTTATCTTTTGCTACCGCCAAAAAAACGACGATTAACGTTTCATGGATTTTCATGATATTATCTTTCTGATAGGCCACGTATATGGGACGCATAGGATATTCGTTTGCAGAAAATCGTTCGTAAATACAAAATGTTCCTCCCGTCTGATCTGCGAACGAACTTCTCACCGATTTCGGCAGTTTGGTACGGCTTAGAGAAGTGTTAAACGACCATAATCAGATATAAATGGAAATTTTACGGCCACTATGACGGCTTATTGAATTCGTTCGAAGCAGGAAAGAGCTCAGTGACAAATACTGTGACAGAATATATTAATCTTTACTCATTTGTCAGGTCTTTGAAAACGTAGTCGGGCTTTCTGTAGTAAACACGCAATAAGTGGTATTTCAAAGTAACTATTTCGAGCCTTGCTTAGGACAATGCGTCAGACGGCTAAATGCTGGTAAAATACGAGCCGTGCTTACGTTTACGTTTAAGCTTAGACTACGTCACGTTAGCACTGCCCTACACGCAAGGACGATGTGCAGCGCTCAGAGTAATTAGTTGAGATACTGTATGGACTCACCGAAAGAGTTCTTGAGAATCGGATGAGAAAAGAGTGCCCAATACTTGGGCCCCATCAGCTCTTCAGCCAGACGCTCCAAGCCTGAAACAGAGGCAACAAAGCAGAGGAATGTTGAAGTCCACCACGAAATTTTACGCCGTCCTGTATCGATATACGTAGTGACATTTACCTCTAGGACGCATAAAGGATATTACTGTGATAGAGGAGCTAGTATATATCTATCTCACATATAGTTAGTTCTCAATATTCATATATTTCCGCTTTCGTTTCTATATGTTTCCCTTGTACATCCGCCAACGACCGCAGTATCAAGCGTAAGGCAATTATTAGATACAGCTGCCGTAACTCGTATCTTCAGCATTTGAAGGCAATAATATATTACCCATTTTGGTCAATGATCGACTGAATAGAAATCGATCATATTTGAATTCTTGGACCGCGGTGATCAGCAGATGAATACAAGGCATATTTTAACATGGCTAGTCGAATAGCGTGTTGCGTTATTTCAGTGTATAGCTGATATAAGATTGGGGTTTTACAGATACATAGATCTAAGATCAGGCATAATGAAGCAGTGGGTAAAAATTCCTAGTTGAATAATTTGCCAACCTTTTCTCGCTGGTGCTCTTCTGTGAAATTACTGATTGATACTTGTGGACAGCGGCCTGTCATCGAAATGGAGCTTCTATTGTGTACATGCGCAGAACGTGGATTGAACGATTTCAAACATTCATGGAATCGGCAAGGGGCGATTGTCTACATTGAATAGGGCCAATATAAGGTCATCGTATTAATCTAGCTTTTCACGGTGGTGGGTTTTCTCTGGGTTGCCTTTGCTGTTCAGCATTGATCAACATAATGGATCAATTAATGAATTTCTTCTAAATAATTAAGCCGGCTTCCAATCTTGGCTATTTTAGGGTTTTTGAAGTCGTTAGTTTACGCAATACAGGGATTCTTATAGACTTTGTAACAACAGGTCATTGCCAAGGCAATCTGCTGAATTTCGGTATCCTAATGGGCAACTATTTTGGTGAACATAAGCCTGATCGTTTACTGCGTCCAGTAAATGTTTGACCGCTACTACCTACCGGCCTTCTATCATTAAACTCGATCGCGCACTATTATGCTATAAAGTTCCAAATGTCTTTTTACCACAGCGCCAGCACTACAGACGGGGTTGCTATGGCATAGAGGAGCTGAAGATGCCTAATCTTACAGAATGAACTAAATAAATTTCCCTAGTTTATCTAGGTATCTCTGCTTTGTAGTCGTAAACCGGAGACATGTCACTGATGATGTTGATGGGTACGTTTTACTGTACTCATCAATTAGATTTCGAAGAAATAGCCGGTTTACAATGGCCGGCCTGTTCCAGGCCAATATTCAGAGGTAGCCCAGCCTGCTGCCGCTTTCGACGACGTTAACGATAACTCGTAATTAACTATTGAAACATGTAGTTAACGCGACACGTCTAGCCTGAGCGACTGGTTCAGTCATTCTGCACGGCCGTCGTCGGCCCAGTCGGCGTTGTCGAGCTTGATTCAAATTCACATACGCGAATCGATTGTGAGATTGCCTCGATTCCTGACGTCCTGCCCCATAGAGAAGATTAGGTTGGGCTAAGAAGGCAAGTGAGTGTATCGGCGTTGCAGAAAATCGTAAGAGACTATTCAATATTTGACAGCTACAGCCAGCTCTCTCGACTCAATTTATCTCACTTCATCTGCTTCCCTGTGTGTGGACAATAAGAGAAATAGCCTGAACGAAGAGTTTTCATTTTCATTTAGTAATGACTGCCAAATTCAGGTTAGCAGCTATCACTAGCTTGTTCAAAGAAGATGAAGATTTGAGCGGGAATGATTTGCTATATAGCTGTATTATTATGTCTACCAAGTTTTTTGAAGACTCGGTGCAACTGCAATTGGCTCGACAGGCACTGAGCCATTGGGGTAATGGCCTCGGCTCCATGCTAGCATGCGCATGGTATATACAAAAATGTTAATCTCAAGTAAATGTGAGTTATAGGCCATAAGGCTATAATAAAAGGATATCTCTAAAGCTTGAATTATAAAACTCTAATTGTTGGTTTATCGATGATCAAGTTGAGGTATTTGCTACTGGAAAATAGCGCTTTCCTTGCTCCGAAAGTTGTCTGATCTTGCGTTTACCCCTGTTCGAACCTTTGAATTCGGACTCCAAAGAGGCTGTACACTGAGTGAGGAAGATGTGTGCACTAAAAACTTTAGCTAAAAGATGTAAGTGTTCACTAGTGTAAGTATGATATTCTTCAAAAAGTACGAAAGGTGCCGAAGATTATGTTGTCCGTTATTGTAGTTCGAATCCTAGGTAGATTTTATGACCTGAACAAAACGCCAATAACAGACTCGTAAAGCAGAGACGCAGCGTTCAAATGGCATAAAAACTAAACCATCCAGCATTATCACATTAACATATTAAACAGCATTGCCATGAACATTAAAAAAACGAAATTAACAAAATCAATAATTATTATTTTAACAAACATTATATTTGTAGAGATTACTAATTATTTTCTTTTAATTTTAATTTAAATGTATTACTAAGTAGTATTGGTATAGAACCTAGACTAGACCCTATTCCATTGTGCAAATTGCTCGTTACCTATTCGCGATGCCTCGATCAGAGTCGGGTCAAACTCAATTAAAGTTTATTATCACCCTGTAGAAATGTTAGTATTATGAAAGATAAAGATACTATATCTCTAGTGATCAACAGGACGAGTTAACAGAACCAAAGTTCTTCGAAGAAATTGCTTCCGACATAAACGTGTAGCGAATTGAACCCGTTAATTCAACTTAATTAAATCCTATATAAACAATATCTTACACAAGGGCAACTTTATTAACAATACTCCTTAACTTTATACTGATTGTTCTTGTTATATTATGACGATGTAAAATTTACGCCCAATTGTAGAGGTGCTGCACCTTCTACGCGATGTGCTGTTTATTCAGGAACACTAGTTTATACCGACCGAATCAGTAACGTTTACGCTTTTTGGCAGATATACTTGTGCTTTGTAACCCTTTAAACGCGGGCGAGTATAGCTCGTGTCTTGAGAAAGTAGTCACCTTAACCCATATCGAATGGTACGCAAAAATAAGAGACTTGGCCGCTTTTCAGCGGTGTGATAAAAATTCATTCGAGAAAACTAAAGGGAAAAGCATATATACACATATATGTATATATATATATATGCTAGTTTGTTTAATAATTGGAAATTTTACTCTTTCCCCTGTGCACGTACATGAGCTTATTCCATACATAATTCTTCGCCGGCAAAAGCACCTTCTCAGAAACTTTTCAACTTTTCTTAGATCAGTTAGTATTTTGCACCTCCAGCGTGAATGAGACAGGACAGATGATGGTAGATATTTGTTAGCGTTCTATAAATTATGTGCCAGACCAAATAGATTCGTTTAGATTTTATATATTCCACACTATGTTATCCATTACTAATAATCTATTAATCCGAATTATACACAGTCTTATTGAGATCCCTGCGTTCCATAAACAGACCACGATTTTCCGGTAGAGTTGGTTTATACACTTATTGTTTCTGCTCTGACTGTTTACCATTTTTCGAAATTGACTTACTATTAATATGAAATGATCGCTACATATAGTCAAACTTAGTCGTTGTATAAATGATCGTCATTTAAATCCGTCATCGATTAAAGCACAGCACCTAAGGCACGAAATAGCGAAACTGGAAGATAGCTACAAATGTAGCAAGTCCAATTTCCGCAACGAAAACATCACCGTATTTTCCAGTTCCAGCGACTACAGTACCACATTGAGCCACATATAGAGATCGATATAGATAGATTTGTTGACCTTATTTTTTACGATTTTTCCGTAAAATAAGGATTTTTTTGTCGCAACGAACGCCATTCAAGGCAGTAACACAACGATGACCTTAAAGCAACCGTTAACGTATAGTTATTTGCGCGCTATGCTTCGTTTGAATTGAACGAAAAGGATTCATTTCCCCTTTCAGAGTTGTTTTATCATTGCGGATCCAGTCACACAACAAAAAATCACATACCGCCGGCCACGAATCAGTTCCCCACCTCCCACAGCCAGTCTCTCCTAATCTGTATGGCGGTCACATTGACGTAACCGCAAGCGAGAGACATCACCTTTTTTTTTTTTTTTCCCGCCTCAGATACAATAATAATACCATGCATGTGCTATGTACTGCCTTGTTCTGCTGCTGGTTGGGTGTCTGTCTATACGTTGGCCGCGTGTATACGTGTGCGTGTCTTTTGCAAAACCCTCCGCTAAACTCACCCGGGCGCCCACTCATCGGCACACTCGCAACAGCCTTAACCAGCTGAGGCCAAGCATTGCCGGAGGTGGAAAGGGCAGGCCGTTAGGATCAACCTGGATGAACCGCTTTTACGGAGCCTAATGCCGCGCGGCTGGAGCGCTGCATTCGTCTCTTTTTCTTTTTCGTAGGTCACAGGCAGCAGGACATAGAACAGCCAGTCCTCTGCCCGAGTCGCTCGTAATCATCAAGGAAGCGTTAGCGCACCCGGCTGCGAGCAACGTCGAGGGTTTCTTTTATGTTTACGAGTAGCTTTGTGTCCACCTTCCAACGTCTTGTACGCTGTATGTATTGCCTGTTAGACTAGCCCTGTCTGGGCAGTTTGCTTCTTCTCATATACGAATGAATTTCCTTGCTTCTACGGCCAACTCGTTGCGCGAATGGTTCGCCGACGACTCTCGCGCTTGCTGAATTTGATGATGACACGAACTAAACGTACTATGACACTGACTATGTTGTCGTCACTGTGGTTGTTGTTATGGATGCGAGGGTAATCCTATCCTCGGTGTTTATCTAAGGTAGGAGTACTACGGATGGTAACCGAGTGAGCCAAACCACAGCGACGGCATTATTGAGCATGCTTGGCAGCAGGAAGGACACTGAGTGATCGCGTCCTAGACCTTGAATTGCCTTAGGGGTACCTACGTTAGTGGAAGAAGATGTAGGAACCGGTAACAAAGCTACAAGCAACAGCGGCAACCGTCGTTGATGCTAGCAAATAACGAACGATAGTGCCTTGCAGTATCGACAATATGAATAATGGTGATAGTAACCAGTTCCCCAGTTTGCTTTAAGTCCAGTGTCGAAAACACGAACGTTTCCACTTATCGATAAGTAAGCGAACGGCCTTCACCCTCCACAGTGAAGGCTGTTCGCCTTCGTTCTCCGTTAACCTACGCAACATATTTTTAGGGCTATTCGAATCCATTGCTAGGTGCCGTGTACCTCCTCCTAGGATGTCCTACCATGATCCTGTAATTTCAATATCGGCGACGTGACTAGCTGCGATCCGTTGCATGCATGACGAGACGCGTTAATGCAACGCGTGATAAGCTGTACTAATTATGGCTATACTGATAACTCTATCAGTGTACACGAGTGCCGGTAGTATCGGGGCGACTGTGTAATTGTTTACTTCTGCTAACCGGAAACAAATCTGTATCAAGAATATAGGTTGAAAAAAAAAAGCATTATAGTGAAAAAAACGAAAAGGTAAAATGTGTATATATATATACTTTTCACTTCCTATGGGACTGTGTATAAGGGTTTTAGAAAGCCTTGCTTTTCTAAAGTATTTGTCCGGCTTACGTGCCTACAATGATGAGCCCAGGCCGGTCAGCTAGGTGGCCCAATTCTCGTCAAAAGTCCACAAAATGGCAGCAAATGTATTCAACGGATTGCCACCAAAAAACAGTTGATTGCACAATTCTTTTCCACCGAGTCTATTAATATCACAAAAGGGTTTCTCGCAACGCGTACCCGCTTGTCGCGTGCCCTAGCGGCTAATCGTCGCATGCAAGTAGCATTTTTTTACAGAAAATTAAGTCTTACAGAGGCGTAAGTTTGGAAAAGAACAATATTGTGTATGCATGAAGCTTACAAAACGTATTCCAAGGAGCTTAGCACCACGGGCTGAGCTGTTCAGCTTTCTCAGCACATACTATCAAGTTGTTGCATTTTTTTTCCATAATATCTACCAAAAAGGAATGATACCTCAAGCCATTTACTTAGTATATGAGTTCATGCACTTTCATGCGTTTCGTTGCACGAAAACACCGTCTACTGTTGTGCGATCATCGTAGTGTTGCTGCTGCACTCCTTGTTTCCAGGTTCCTTTGACCCTGCTTTGCAGGACGAGGACTTCCAGTAGTAAAGGCAATTTCCCTATCAAATCGGCCGTTAAGATTGGTATTGTCCCGTATTTGCTTTGCATTTGCAGGAAAGAGCCGCTGACGTTAAGCTAATGCAATAAGGTAAGTTTACGATGGCGATAACCGTTGAAACAATTAGCGTCTGTTTTCTATCAATAGTAATATTAATCTAAGTTCCTATATTTTTTCTATAAGTTTTTTTGTTATTTTTTGCAGACGAATAACGGCAATAGTATGGATCACTGTCATTTGTATTCATCATAGTGTTGTACCTTATTCAAAATTGGCGAGGCCTTTCAACATAGAGAAAGTGCTAGCGTACTGCAGTAACAGTAATAACAATAATGATCCAGTTAATTCACTTCATTTTCTTATAAATAAGATGCCTTTAGATTCACGCAGTTTATAACTTTTCTACTTGATAGACGATCAGTATTGCCGGACGAACTTAGCGTAATATTAATTAACGGTATCCGTTAGAAATCCTGAACAGCGCATCTGTAGCAGCACGGATCCTGTAGCTGACCTGTACCATGTGCATCTAGGCAAAGTTATCGCCGTAGCATAGATGAATTCTGATTTTTTTCTTAAACTACGTTAGCTACGATTAAGTGTCCACGGCGATTGCGCTGTAATCGTCTGAACCTCAGTAAAACCACCCACAGCTGCGACTATCTTCGACTGTTCTTCGATTCATCATTTGCTAGCAGTGATTTCTGTCTAAGTCGGCGTCGAAATGTTGGTTCCTCCCTGAGGGGTTGCCGTATGAACCTTTGCTGAGGGATCTATCAGGAAGGCACAGGTTTATTATCACGATACAGTTGAAAAACCGGCGAAACTTTTCTATGCATTGATTTTTTGCAAACCGTATACCGGCTGGCAGGCAAGTGTGCGATATGCAAAAAAATCTATGTATATTTCCTTCCTCGTCAACTTGTCAGTCACATATATTTGTTTGTCCATAGACTAAGGGATAAACGATACCGTAACAGGTTTACCAAGTGAATCAATGATATGTACGTAATGCTCGTAGAGAAAAATACATACGGGCGCTACATTATTGATTAGTAAGCTGTAACAAGCGTGCGAGTACGTTTGAAGTCGGATCTTCGATTTTCAGCAAAGCATTAAGCTTAACCATACCCTTAGCCGTACTGAACAAACGGGTAAAACTGATAGCAACTCTTTACTAAAATGTTCATTTTCATTGAAACAAAAGGAAAGACAAAATGGTTTCCATTTCCACACGATTATTTAAATAGCACAAGGGGGTCATTGTTATCGTTGTGGCAATACAATGACAGGAAGAAATATTCAACCGTAAATACGTTTTCTTACAAATGGCCACGTACACTAACAGCTATCCAACTCTTTAGCAAAACGTGCATACACACGTAATGGGCTAGATAGCCCCGGCAGTGGCAATGGCAGCGATAGGTGGATTCAAAGGACGCGAACGGCAAATCGACGCCTGTTTGTTTGCTGTAGTCATTGCCTCTGTGACGTTTGCTCCATGTTGCAGAGCAGCCAGTCGAAAAAATAATAAAAGAAAATCTCTTCCGGTGCCCATCTTTTCCCGGCCAATGGAGCACTCGGCTACCTCCCGATCATCACTGAAGGCAGCGGGTCATAAGAACAGAAGGTGCAGGAATAGGGCAGTGTTGCAGGCAAGTTGTACTGTAACAATGAGCCGCAACAGAATTTATATCGCTTTTTCGAATTGTTCTTTCTAAAGGGAAGCTGGGGTCTCATTCATTGTTCTGCCAGTGTTGAATCAACCGTTGCTACAAAAGTTACAGTAACATAGGATTTCGCGCAACAAGGATCAGGGTACACACGCACCCACGAATAAACGTGTACATATCAGCCCGTTGTACTACATCTGATTGAAGAGTCTCGTATATATGAGCCTGGTCCGAGCCCTCGATAGCAAAGGTGGTCCCAATAAATGATGGCAGTAATGCTCAGCGTCGGTTACTGAATGTCGATTTAGCTACTCGTTTGGTCAACAATTAGAGTCGTCGATGAGTATATCTGTTTGTTCGTTCGTTTATGTGCGTGTTGACCATGTAACCCGTCTATTAGAACATTTTTACATTTGTGCGCCCTATGAACGCGGTATTTTTTCTCTGACCTGACTCGCTAGTCCTTCTGGACTCTTTAGGCTGTCTCCTCCACTTCTTCTATTAGAACAGTTGTTCTTCGATTTGTTTTTGTCCTACTTGGTGCCGAAATGGAGAGGCGGTTACGATAGCGCCACTATATACTCAGGGCACAGCCAATGTGACAGCGAAGTTGAGAGTGGTAGCTTAACGTTAGGAGAGATCGGCTATTTGAACTGCCTGCCGTCGCTGTGCAAGAGGGAAGAAAAGTGGGTCTAATTGTTTGAGGTTTGTCTCGTTTCGGCGGTGGTCAGCGCGACAACCAGCGGCGTCAAGCTCGCCGCATCTTTGACCAGGAACGAGATCAATGCTGTGATATCAATAGGATATCGAACGAAGTAAGAAAAGTGCCCTGTGTTTGGCAAGCACCTGCTGTTGTCCATATCGTCGCTGTTGCTTCACACAGAAGCTGCGGGGATGACTGACATAATAAGTATAGATAGGTAACAAATGATTTTCATCACCATATTGCCATACACGTAGGTCAGAGAAAGGGAGTCGGGACCATGTCAAAAGGTAATCAGGCTGCTAACAGACGCCTCTAACCGAGTTTTATTGAAGCGCGGAACACTTCTCATATACTGTGACGGACATGCGCTTCGCAGTAATTTTTCTATCAGTAAGTGGACGCGCGTAGGTACATGCCATAGCAGACGCACCACTTCCCTGTTATCCCCTTGGTGTAAGATACCTTTAAAGTTTTGATGGCATCTATTCGATAGAAAAGAGAAACAATGTTGCAGAGCAGAGGGCGAAAGACTAGTTCCTAATCGTACGGGCCAACTCCGGAGGTTCATTTGAATAGCTAAAACCTAAACATCATGCAGAACGAAAACCAGCGATTTATATATACGATTAATATCGATGCATTTTTGGCAGCATCAGTAAAACGTTTTTCAGATATATATATATATATATATATATATATATAGCATAATCGATTATTATAGAAATAGATATCACACGGAAGTGGATATATCGTGTGACGTGTGCATACGCAGAACTAGTTAAATAAGTATAAATAATAAATAAACTTTCCATAAATTTGTTTTCGAATCTTATTTATATTATCCACCAATTATATGACTACGATTATAGACTATGTTACGTGGTCATAAAATTTTAACTCGTTGCATTGTTTAAAATGCATCACCTTTACATAAATTTACCCTGTCTGAGGGTGAAGCATAAGAGAAACCATTGTGAATGTTATTTCTAGGCCATCACCGAAAAATTGGTTGCAATGCCTTTATTAAAATCAGAATTCGTTAACTCCGTGTGCAGTATATCTAAATATAATAGAAAGCAGTTAAAGGGTATCCAGTCGTTGATCTCTACAGACGTGAGAAATGATCAGTGGATATAACTTAGGCTCTGATCTGCGTAACTGTCAGACACGAGCTAAGTTCGAGCCAGATCTTCAATTGTAATATGTGTAGCTTATCTTTATTTTTAGAACTTTACTTAGCTGCGAACTAGACTTTAAGAAATTTTGTAAAAGTTATGTACATTTAAGTCAAGTATAAATATTGTGATCTTCACAAATTGTCAATTTTTTTTTTCCACAACACAACGGATTTGTTCACATTTCACACATACTATGATATTTTACATTTCGAAACGAGTATCAGCATTATATGCATAAATCAAACACTTATATAGTGTTTAATTCATACATATAATGGCTTTTACGACGATAGCTTTTTCCTTGTCGTCTAGTTTGAATATCTCGAAACCGATAGGAAATTTTACGGATGCCCACTACATAATCTGGCAAAACATCATCATATTATGTACTCGTAACGACAGGTTCTCGTAATTTTGGCCGATTCGCGGAGCCTTTTTTAGGACTGCGTGTGCCCCTTTGTGCGCGTGCGTGCGTGCGTGCGTGTGTGTTCGTATGCTAAGAATGCCTAGGTCTGCCAAACCTGAGATTGTATGAGTATATAGGTCGCAGTATAACCTGTCGAATAGAAAGAGGAGACGAGAGCATATTATCTGGTTATGCCGCATAACCCAGACGGGTTTCAAAGAGCCGAATCGGCTCTGTGTAACAAACATTGATCACAACAATCTTCAATACGTCACAAACACGCGGACCAACGCAAGGTCGTTTGCCATCGTCACCATTACTCGTTTACGATTGATACGTGTTGTAGTCTCGGTCCGTGATAAGCAAATAAAAATAGAGGTGCATTGGCAGCAGCCAACGTTTTTGCTAAACAGCTACAATTCTGTAGACAGTTAGCGCACAAAGTAAATCATCTGTAGGAATAGAGATCTGTTAGAGGTCCTATTTTTAGAAAGAAGGAAGGAAAGAAAGAAAAAAAAACTCCCTAACACAGAATAGAATAAAATTAATTATAAAATAATGACGCCGGCAAAGAAACGATTATTTTATGTATAAATCCGCGTATAGCAACATTTTCCACTCGACAAGCAGGAAGCGCTATTAGTTCAAAGGTGTGAAATATATATATATCATATAAAAATAGATCGAAAGCTTATTACATCTAGTTGGGGGGTCCATGCATAGTGATTAGGTTTCAGAGTAGTGCTGCTTCCAGTAATCCAGAGATAATCGGGTCCATCTATTGCTTTGTTTTCGTCGTAGATTTCGGTAGAAACTAAAGTTACATAACCTATATAGTGTTATAACAAATGTCGTTTGTTTTCATTTGTGCATCGTGCAGCGAAACAAGATCTGATTACATAAACGAGGAGTCGCTCAAGTATTCAAGAAGGAGCCTGAAATCAGTTCATTGTCTCCTGGGGACGACAGATTGAGTGTGAAGCAAGTTCAGGTTGCAGTCATGTACCTTCTAGGCCTCTAAACGCGGTCACATGGCGGAGATTTCAACTTGTTCGACTGGGTCCTTGCTTGCGTGGCGAGAGTGACGTTCCTTGAACATCTCAAAATATTATGATGAACTATAACGCCGCGTAATCGACAACGCGTCTGCCGTCTTGCGGGCCCAGATAGTAGCAGCATACAGAAAAAGCCAAGCTCTCCATTAGCATCGTACAACACAATGATATAATCGATATACACACGAATTTGACCCGTGGAAAATTTCCAGATACTCAACCAAAAACAACAATTAAGTCTCTAGCACTTCATGATTACTACAGTGGCTAGGAAAAGCTCTACGCTACATTCTGTGTATTGCTTTATAATTTCGAAAACCCCGCTAACGAGAAGTGTACACGTGTGTGCATGTGTAAATAGAAAACGTTGAAAAAAAAAGACAAAACAAACGTTCAACTATTGGAAAGCTCGTAGACATCGTAGTCTACCGAAATTTGTCCTAAGGAGCGGCCTACAATCTTGACGATGACGCTCGTGATATCACAGAATAAAGATGTAGTCGATCGTTAATCGATTGTTATGTAAACTTTGTTTCGATGCCAGCGCGTGGAAACGACGAAACCCTAAAACTTCACTATAATCAGTGATGGTTCGAAGTGTTTTTGTTGCACTTCAATTAGCGACCATTAGAAGACAATAGCAAATAATTCAGCAGAACATTATCTAGAAATATAGCCAAGCGATAGGTGTGTTTATAGAGTCAGTGTCTTCTTAGGATATTACCACTTATCACATGTTACTGCCAAACAAATATATATCAGAATTATTAGTGACAACCACCAGCTGTAGAGTTAACTTGAATTTTTGGAACGCTTACGTATTCAGTTTATAGATACGGTATTTGGGAAGCGCTTTTTCTTTACATATTCTATAGGGTTTTTTTATGTTCCGCGGGCCTACCACTACCTATTTATTCTTGATTAGTGACGCGCTACACCAAATGTAAGGGGGAAGCAATTTCGAGACACATATGGTGAGGACCTCAAGGCGAACGTCGCGAAGCTCTTTAGGTAATCCAAAAAATTAATCTGTTCTGATAAGCTTTCATTAGACGATGATTTCTGAGTACCTCTCCGGTTTATAGAACAAGTTTGGCTTTAGAGTTTGCTTTAAAGGTCGAGGTTGTTACGCAGGTGAAGTTCATAAGAACAGTTCGTCACCAACAGTTAATAAAAAAATATCAATATTTCTGCTTTTTTTTTTTTTTTTTTATATGCCTGGTATGAGAGGCGGCTTCTTCTGTCGACCGCGCACTTTTTTAAAATCCTGATCTTGAAAGAAATGGTCAATAACGTGACCCAGATTGTTGACCGAAAATGTGGTGCAGAAATAGAGCTTATTGACTTTTCAGTCTGATTTTTTACTTTCGATCTACCAACATGCAGTTAGCCTGTGCGGTGATTGGAGTAAAAGTATTTCAAATTTTAAATGATTTTCAGTCCTATTTTTACGTTTGCCTTCGAACGTCAAAGATCAAATCAGAGCTCACAAAAGGCTGCCACCTGCGAAATAAATCGAGGCACAAAAGCTGGATATACCAAACTGCAACGTATAGTCATAAAACAAAAAAGGACATTAAATCATATATTCAAATTTATATTGTACCTTTTGTGAGCAGCGTCAAACGAATAGCATTTGCCATTGAATTTTTTAAAAGATTCTAAAAATTTAAATGCATATGATGCCGGCACATGTGATTTTTTCATAGTTAGAAAAATTAAAAGGCAAAAGAAATTGATCTATCTTTATTCTTGTACTGGCTCTGATTTATGTGCGGCATACAATCTCTGTAAATCAGCTTACAGAAAAAGCTCAGACGTACCATACTAAACTGTTCTAACGATGTGCAAGGCGCGAAATTCGACCGACCAGGCGTTACTTTTCCACGCGGCGCTTTCCGTTACACGGGTGCCACATAACCAATTCTTATTGCACAACACATTTGCAAATGCCCCTCGAGTTGGTATCGTAAACCACTTCGTCGTATTGACAAGTTAGAGTTTTCAAGCGCTCGATTGCAACCAAGCGGGTAACTCTTTCAGTTTCAGACACTGCAGGCTGCACAAAAATCGAGACTGGCTTGTAAACCCGTATTCCGAATGAACAAAACGTAATTACAGATGATGGTAAATAATCGCCACAACTCTAACTTTGCCGTCGTTAATACCTAACCGTTCACTCTACTTACTTGTCAATAACATCACGACCACACCTCTTCACGTATAGAAGTAGCATTGCACTCCACAAGTTGCTTCACTCCAGTTTGCCCAGGATCGTGCTCCTAATTTTCTAAGAAGTCGATATTAGAGATTCGGTCTATGTTTTACAATTTGGCCGTATGTACCTTTTACGCGTTGTTGTTTCAGGGGCCACAGGCTACGGCCATTTAGAGTTAGTAATGTTATAACTTGCTGTTATAATTGTTTTCCGTCGAAGGAATTACAGTGTTGAGGTAACGAGGTAGGCTGTTGATGACAAAGAATATCATGTCAGCTTTGAAACATTCAGGTTCCGGTACACCGATGCCATTTGAACGAATAGATCAGCAGTCTCATACATTCTACCTGTTGCCTGCCTCGTTCGTAAATCCCTAACCCTGTAGCCCTCGACCTGTTGCGCTATCGGACAGTATCGAGTACTCACACTTTCGATCACCAGGTAGTCTTAGCTTCGCTCTAGTCCGACTGCCTGTCGCGTTCTACTTCAAGACAGCGAGGTTGGGAAATAAAGGGCACACTACTGTCGCCACACCAAAATATCAGTTTCGTAATGAAATCGGCGACTTCGGGACCTCAACTCTTAATAGCAGTGACGCAGGTTTAACAGTCAGCACTAAGGCGTCAACCGTAGCACGGGGCAAATGTGCTTGAATAAGGCCAGGCTTATGTTATGTTAAACTATTCAAGTCATCGGCCGTTTCAGCGGCCACAGCTAAAAGCCAATCCCTCCGCACCCCCCTCCATTTTGTTCCCGTTCAGCACCGCTGCTACGGACGGATCAAAAGACATCCTTCAGCCACACGCCGTTGCGGCCGCAGTAACCTAGACCCGAGGCTTCGGCTCCGGCATTTGAAGGCTGCTTCGATAGCTGTGGGGTAACTGCGTCGGCTGCTTCTGTTTCATCGCATAGCACCTCTCATAGGTTCCCCTTGCAGACGCTTGCCTTCGTTTCTTCGAGTTACTTGCAATAGCGGCCCCATTTTCTGCTCCCTAACCTAGGCCACTAACCTAACATGGCTCAAAGCTTCTACCGCATATATCGCCGTTGTCGCGACGCAAAGGGAATTACGATAAAAGAGGAAGCCAACACGACAAACAGTATTCAGCTAACTAAAGCAAAAGTAGCTTGAGCAACGTATTGCTGACGAAGCAGCGGCGAAGCCAAAAGTGAGCGAGAACGGGGACTCCGGTAACACAGATATCTCTTTCTGCCCCTTAAATCTCACCCGCGCCCCGCGGTACACCCTCACCCCCGTATAACGATGGACGTTACAGTAGCAGCGGCGGCTTCATGCATATGGGTCGATTTAATCTTGCGCTGCCTACCTCGATATCTGCCTGTTTGAGTGCCCACCCACGGCTCGGCACCGGCATCTTGGCCGTGGTTCCCCCAACACGCACATACACAGGAGTCATCGGACATGTCAAACATGCAAAGTCCACACGTGCGACATACAACAGATACTTTGGCACGATATTCGTAAACACACGCGAACTCACTAGACACAATGCGCCCCACTTCTCAGTAACACCCTCTCATCCTCTTTCGCAGTTTATCTCTCCTGCGAGCGCGACTGTTCCCAGTTCTTTCCTGCGCTGTTTTCTTGAATGGAGTTAGATACTAACTTGGGAATTACCAATAAGGGGAATGGATGTTGGGGGGGGGGGGGGGAATAGATCGCGGTAACACGCCGCAGGTGGGGTTGTTGTGAACGGGACACGGTGCGAGCAGGAGAGAAAGCGCTTGTCTGGGTTGGTTAGTGGGTCGGTCACCAGCAGCCCAACGTCGACCCTGATATGGACACCGTCACACGCACACTAGTGCAGTTGATGAAACACTGCACAAGGTGTGTACCAATATCAAGCGGGCACTCAACCTGACCAATCGAGCCAGCCAATGGAACGACAGCTAGCCGGTCGAAGCAATCGCGCGCCGATTACCGGCATCAGGACTGCCTGATCCACTATTGTCTCACTCTGAACATTAGTGTTTAGATGACGCAGGCTACCTACTTTGTGTTCCTTATCCTCTACCTATTTAAGGAAGCTGCTGAGACTGGGAGCAGTATACAGAAGCCTGGCTATGCTAAGCGTTTACTGCAAAATAATAATAATATGCACGTCTGTAATATCCCATTGTATATGCAGCTGTTATCATTATACTACGAATGTGCGTGTCGCAACGTTCAATTGTGTATTTATTGTTAAATCAAATTTTTGCCTACGGGTAACATACAACAGCTGCGGATATATTTATCAAGAATAAGTTAAGTGATTTATTATACAAAATAATAATTCACTTATTCATTACTAATTAGAACGGATATTAGGTGTCGCTACGATGGCATCGTTGCAAAATGACGAAATGGTTCAGTAGAATTTTGGCCAATTTCAACGGGAGGCAATAGACCAGTGTTTGAAGCGAAGTAAATGTCAGGGGTCGCTGAATTGTATCGCGAATGATGTGTCGGATCTGTCGCACAATGAACGAAATCACGACAGACATTAACAAAGTGGGAAACCAATTAAGGCCAACGTGTGACCGAGAACAATCATATTAAGGCTTCCTCTATCTTTTATTATTGTCATAGGTACTTCGGCGTATACACAATCGCCTCGTAGACATGGACAACATCGGGTGCAGTCAGCCATTCGTTCCGCATCCTGCTCCCCGTCTACAATAGCACGAGTCCTACATGTTGTTGTGGGAAAAACTGTTCACTTTCTAGAAGTCGGGCTGTTCATGTAATGGCCTATAGTTAAAGCTTAGAAAAAACAGAAAAACATTATTGTTACGTGTCCAGTTTACACGCTATCTCTGCTAAGCCATACATAGGGCTCGATAACCCCAGGGAAGCTAACAGCCAAAAAGAGAATCCAACAGGTCGTTGTGTAAGGTTACCAAATCAACAGGTTACATTAGAGCTAGCTTGTTGAAATAATGCTGCTAAATGATAGTTTACGATTTTGTTGAGCAGATTTTAGGTTCACAACGTAAAATTACTTTGACTAGTCGGATACACGCACACTGATCGGCTAAAGTCTGACTGATATTGTAGTAGATCAGTCGGCAGAAGTCATATTATCTGTTTCCAGTATGGCGTTCGTTACAGACGTAATATACGTTTATCGGTTTCAATCGACGTCATGCAACACATCAATGTAAAGCAACAAACATATATATATTATTATCTATACATGTATGTCTCTATCGCGGTCGGTCGCATTACGGGTAAATAGTAAAGTAACGAACGAATATTGGTTGGCCTAACGTAGACGATCAAACAACGAAGACGTTGCTTATGTTGTTAAAACAGAAGCAGCAATTTCAATACAGTTGAAATTGTATATACCTGTTTCAAATGTCCTTAATGCAGTTGTTTGGCGATCCCCAAGGCGCGAACCGATAGATGCGTCATGGCATCGGCACTTTCAGCACTGCCAACTATTTAAAAAATTTAGTTTGCCGTAGTCCAATCCCCCGTTAACCCACGTAAAGTCCAGCTAGCCCCTCTAGGGAATTTCGACATCCCCAAGCGATCAAATAACGTCCGAGTTTTGCCGCCGACTCCGATGTTATCGTTGTTGTTATTACCTTCTTCAGTTAGTGTTTTCGTATCTACCCAAATACTGTTTTACCAGCGTCTTATCGAAGATCAATGCGGCGGCCGTCTTGCGTGGCAGTAGACCACACCGGAAGGGCATTCACACGCTGTGTGCACTCTGTCAAAGAAGGCGGAGGTCAGAATGCGAGGCAACTTTACTAGGAAGTCTGCTGTCGGCTCCTGGAGTAGTCGAAACACGCCTCCCGCCCATTACTATTGCTTACTTGAAGAGGTTGTTGCTGCTGCCGCTGTTGTGGCAGCACTGTTGCTTCTAGCGCCACGTAACAACAGCCAATGAGCAGTTGGCTTGAGAAGCGTTTATTCGTCGGGCGTCGCGTCGCCTGTACCTTCTGTACCTTCAAAGCGACCTGTTCATACGACGCGAGTTGTTTCACCGTTAGCTTGCCCCGTGCAAACCCACGCTTCGATTGAAGCCGACCCGATCTTGCCTCTTGACCAAGCGTTCGGATTCTGTATCGAAGCGGAATTGCAAAAAGCAAAAAGATTATGACTCGGCACCCCAATCGAAGGCCTCATTGATCTTATTGGGGAGCATTCAGCCAGGTTAAAGCAGAGCGTGCATCGTAAGTCCAGCCAGCTCCGGCGACACAGTTTGTAGGGAGCCAGGCCTACAATTTGTTGACCTTTAAGTTTTGTAACCTCCGCTTCCTCTGGAGGTGAGAATCCACCGAAGAAGACGAGGCGCTCGCTTTTCCGTTTTTCGCTCCGTCGTCGGGTCGAAAGTAGGTGCCTCGCTCATTAGCAATGGAAGAAGGGTAAAGACGTCTAACTGGGGGGTTGAAATCAGGACCAGACCCTCTCAAATGCGCTCGTCAATTCATCGACTAAGACGACCCCACGTCGACATTGTAGAAACGCCAGCAGTTGGGCGGTGTTGGTTTGATGGACAACCCCGCAACGTTGGTCGGCCAATGGGCGACAAATCAATGTGGTGCGAGCTCCGCGTTTGATTCACTTTTGAAGGCGAGCACATAGTTATACGGAGCACCACGCTGAATAATACTGTGTATGCGTGCCTAGAATACGCAAAGAGATAGTATTAGACAAGATGACGCAGTTCGAAGCCGTTTTAAAGCTATCGAGAATTTGATTTGAGCTGTCGTTTGTTTAGGCGGAGTCCAGGGCCAGTAAATAACCAGTCCCTCTGTCTATCTGTCGAGTCAAACGTAGGTAATATAAATAAGTTCACCCATTCACACACTATTCCTCAGGCTTATAAAGCAATACATTTGTAAACATCCAGTGGGTCACCGCTCCTCCTCGTCAATTAACCCGGCCGATTTCACCCGACATAAGTTATAGGCATTATACATATCGAGTTCGCTGTAGTCGAACATATAAAGTGTATATAAAATTCGGCCACAGATTGGGTCTGATGTGTGTTTATGTTTATACGCTTGAATGTATGCAGCAAGAGCTTTCAACGATCTTGATATTGTGGAACAGAGAAACACAAAAACCTATAGACTTACATTAAACACTTAGACAGAGACGAAGCACTTATGGTCTACGAAAGAAGCACATTCTTTGAACGGTGGGCTTGCTACAACAGCACAGAGCAGCGGCTAACTAAAAAAAAAAAAGAAAAAAAAACTAGATGGACACGACCATACGCTGTTGAGCATTATCGAGGAGATCCATACGTGGCTTGACGACGCTAGCTGGAGGCTCTTAGCAGATTCAGGCTTGAATTAATCGTTTCATCGATTTGGCGCACTGCATTGATCTTCGAAGGCAAGATAGTGAAATTACTGAACAAGATACACTAGCTTTTTTGGACTCAACGGCAATAGCTTTATCATACTCTGTACATACTGCCATTAACGCTCTAGCGTTCTTCTTACGAGCACAAACATCTTGAACGTTTCAATATCTTACATCTATAGAAGACGCTCAGCAGTCGCATATTAGAGCCTATTACACATCTTTCCTTATCCGGGTTCGTCTAATTAGGTGAACATGTAAAACTTTCCCACGCGTTTTACATATTCCCTTAATTGCATCCAAATATCCCCACGGTCAGTTAGAGAATTACATAATTTTGACAGGCCATCGTAAAAGCTGACGTCGACATAACGTTCCCATAATTTCTCGTATCACATCGATGAAAAAAAAACAAGTCGTTCTTGATCTTTCTGTTCGGCTGTGTATAAGCTACCGAAATTAAACTAGGAAACGTGTCTCTATTTCGCATAATAATTTTCATAAAGCTAACGTTCACTAACCACGGTTAAATCAAAATGGACAGGTGATGTAAATAAATCCAAATCCTTGCTTTTTTAGAAGTTTTCTGATAATTTGATGTATGCAATTAATAAGTGTCATCAATCCATCGTAAATAGAAAGTAAAGAATAATCCAAACAAACGGAATATACCGCCGAAATCTCTATAAATATTTCACTCAAATGAGTTTAATAATCGTCGTCTTATTTTTATTTATAATTATAGCAATTATAATTTTCGATCGTTATATTTTGTTATCGAAACTTCCTCCTTTAAGTACACGTTTTGTCAAGATCAGTAAACGGAAAATCAGCTCTGCTTAGTGAAGGCATGTAGCATCGACGAAGATTATACATACATGCCACTAGTAGGTTTGAGAAAAAAAATTTTAAATGCATCAGTATACGGTTCTCTATGTTGGAACATAATATACGATATTGTTCAGCTCGAAAAAAACGCTTCCTATGATGGCACAGGTATGTCACGTCATAAAAAGGCTATAAAATTGGCAAATAAAACGCGATATAATTTAGAAGCATAAAAATACTTATGAATAAACTATAATCTTATAGCTAACTATTGTCAAAAAAAAACAAAGCTAAGCAAAGTAAACAAAAGATCTGTCTAAGCTTATATAGTAATAATATATATAAGTCATAGCTTTTACCAGCGAACACGTCGTGAGTATCGTAAATGTACGACTGAGGAACAATGTCAATTGGCTTTTGTCTCGATTTAGTTCAAGCAAGTGGTAGAGCCTTAGTACTTAATGACCTATGATTACTTGTTTATGCCTCACCGAAAAGGCCCATATGCGACACTGTCGGTATTTTTGCATCTAGCGTCTAGCGTATAAATATCTGTTCCAATTAACATTGTGATATAATTGAAATTTTGTGCGCATTGCTATATGTTTAGCTCATGACAATATATGACATGAATACCAGCGGCCATCTTTCATCCGCCTGACTTGACCGTAGCACTAGCGGTTTTTCTATCCAAACTCAGGAACGGCTTCTGGTCGATTTGGAGCTGGGTGACAGAACGCGTATCAGACCTTTGGATAACGATTATCATTTTATCCGGCGGTTGAAACGGCGATGATCTCGTAAATTGACCAAGTGCCCTGCCAGCTTCTGAAGTGCACAACAAACCTAACCATTGTGCTGGTATTGCTCTCTAAATCAAAATTCTTCAGCTTCCAGCTTCCTCAGCAGTCGATTATACCACCTTGGTCTGATCGAAGTTCACCAAACATTAGAGTACCGCCAAAGATTCTGTTGTTTGGTACCACTATTATAGTGATTAAAATATCAAGATTTTTACATTATCCACCTATTAGCTGCTGCCTAAAACTTCGACCGCTTTCGGGACGAGACGATCAGCGTTTTTGGCTCTGCGTGTGTATTGGCCTCCTATAATACCAATTCCATACTTAATAAAATTGCCCTATAATCGTCTGAATAAGAATGTTGCTTGCGGTAGACGCGATATTTGCGATAAACTACATACCGTTTTGAATGAATACGTAGTGACTGCATTGAAACAATCAACGCTTTTCCACAGTCGGTGGGAGCCATGTTCTCACGTTTTTTTTCTTTACCATGAATGCCTATCTCGACATGGTTTCAACGATTCTTCGATCATTTCAAATTTTGCACACACCTAGAGACACAGTTGTGTTTGGACCTCGAAAAGGTCGGTACGGAGCTCTGTATCAGATCTTAGGTAAACTCACTGACCCGCATCTCCGTAAAATCAGCTCCAACATTAACGCGTCTGTAGACGTAATAGCCGTATGGCATCTCCGGTAGGTACTGCTTTCGTTGCACTTGGTACTGTGTATCCAACTCTGCGTTGCTGCGCAGTGAATAGCGTGATGAATATTTGAAAAGTGCCCAATTCCGCGCCAACGGATGCAATAGTAACGGCGGAAGGGATGATCGCTTCTATACCGGCCGATAACAAGCCAAACAGATCTGTCCCGTACGAATTTTCGAGCGGTGGTGAAATGCAATGGCTTCCAATGGCTGAATCTATCCTAAGTCTGTGGATTGTCGCCATCGTATTCATGGGAATGAGACGAGACGGCCTTTAATACGTAAAACGTATTCCGTATGCAAACACGTAAACACGCTTTTTCTTTGCATAGTGTTAGAAACAGCTGTACAGTCAGACATGAAATAACGATTTTTCATCTTGTTTACTGACACACTATATGAGTAGATATAGAAGAGTAACACAATGGCATAGTGGAGATGCATGCAAGATTCGGTGCCTGTCTTCAATTTATCAGAACGATTAGTCGTCTGCGATGCGGATGACTCTAGAGGCGTGTCTACTAAACAATAGTAGTTCAAATTTACCTGAAAGTCCATATGGCAATACGGGTAAACTCTATGTATTTGTCCTGTTCGTGTAGGCCTGATTTGGAACGAGCTGATTTGCAACCTCGTTAGGGTTTCGCTCTGACATTGTTACTAACACTGGTGTTGGTATGTATATATACGAAATACGAGCGAACGAAACGTACTTCCAACTACGACCCTATAGAGGCAGCAGAAATTCAGCTTATTAAACAAATCACTCGTAACGTGAAAGTACTTAGATCCTGCCGTAGACGAGTATAACGACCCTATGTTAGGTGTACATGTTAGCAACGATTGGACGCTAATTGAATTTATTATAACCAAATACGAATTCAAATTGACCGCGCGAGACCACGACAAATCATACCTGTTCAATTTAGGACAGACGAACGCGTCGTTAATAATTCATTACGTTTTGAATGAAAAATTTTGTACATATGTATATATATATATATATATATATCCCCATATTGACTCTTGCGGTATAAACAAAAGCCAGTCGAGCTAAATGTCGATCCCTACCGATATCTATGTACGTTCGCAAATCGAAACATAGGATATTTATCTGCTGAGGATTGATCGCAAAATGAACGTGTCTTCAGGCAGTAGTGCACGTAAATCCAACGTTTATAGTCAACTCAAGCGGTCTTTGAAGCTCTCGTGACGTAAATTAGGCTATTATTGCCTTACGATATGGATCGCTGAAATTCTGGCTAAATCCTTCTGGGGAAACAACTCTAGAATAATTGGCTTTTCACAAGCATCTCGGGGTATGCCGCTATCACCTAAAGGAAACCTGCTAAGATGTCTGCCAATGTTTCTTTGATGAGTAATTTTTATTTTAAACAGTGATCGACATAATAAAATGACACGAAACTGCTAGCGTTGTTTTAGCTATTTGAATAACTTTTAAATGAAAGTGACGGATCAACATCGATGTGCTACAGTGTGTTATTGTGCACACCGCTCCACGAAGCTTTTCTTTACTCCCACATTGTTGACGATACACAAACGTCACGTAGAGCTTAACATAAACCTATGTACACTTATATCTACAAACCCTACGCAATCCATCTAGCAGACGATGATAATGATCTACTTTACGAGATATTTACCCAGACTTTCAAGGTCAGCATGCGCGAATCAGGGATGCACTGACGTCTCAAGTAAGGCAAATCAGTGTGTTTGATTTCTTATCCGTTGGCATTACGTGCCGTCATCCCAGTCAACAGATAGCTGTAACTGTTGTCTTATCTCTTCAAAACTGTCTGACCCACCTATATAATAAAAAAAAAGAAGAAGAAGAAAGTAAGAACCAATCGGTTGATACCTGAATCGATCTTCTGATCCAGCAATTGTGTTGCCGTTTGTTTCCCAGTTCTCGGATACACGATAACACTCTGGTCCACGTAAACGAATCATCACCCCTCTTGTTTATTAGCCTCTCAGTTAGTCTGCAGCATACAGCTCAATATTGGGGTGACTCATTACGCTTTGATCCCTATGTAAAGGACTACGACACCAACATTAATGATCTGTTTCATGTTTATATAGGATCTTCTTGATTTTTAAGTGCACACATGAATGAAGCACAGACAGCGGCGACGGCAGGCGCGCTGTACACATGCAGTCATTAAAAATTTTGATACCAACCGTGATCGTTGAGTGGCTACATCTTTATAAGTACAGACAGCCAAATGAGCCGAAATAAGTAACTATATGGGCCATGTTATGGCTTATGACCAATCGGCATCGTAGATTTCGAGTTGTGTTAATACTAGTTGACTGCTAACGACAGCCTGCTCTACGAAACACCTGAATCACTAGGACTCAGAATTGGCCCAGCTGCGATAAGGCGAGGAACGTCAAAAGCAGATTCATACAACATATGTAGGTAGGTGAAGCGCTGACCAGAACTAAGATTAACTGATGCTCGAAAACAAAAGGTTTATTTTGTTAGACGAAGATGAAAAATGGAACCCCATTATATATATAACCCCATCGCCCCCCTGGTGGCACAGTGGGTATATGTATTTGCCTGCTAATCTTAAAGGCTTGATCTTGTGTCTAGCTTTGAATCCGTCTGGAAATCTGGAAGCTAGCCATCTGATGAAGTGTCCAAACGTAAAGCTCGAGACATGGGGAGAATCCCATAAATAAAATCAGCTGCAGTACGATTAGGCATACCTGTAGCAGCAAAACAACGAAGTCACAGTACTTAAACAGCAGAAGAAGCAAACATCGGGAAAGCAAAATTGCCCGAATTTGACAATGAAAACGTCGCAGAGATTCAAAAATATACGACCCATGCCAACTGTCTGGTCATATCTGACAATTTAACACTGACAGCCACTTCTAGGCACCATTAAATTCTCGCCTTATAGAACTTCACCGATTTTGAGCAGAAACCGCTAAAATACACGAAGTCATTGAACATCCATCGATAACGCGGTAAAGCGGATTCTGTAAATGACACATACACTACTCTTAACAGGCACAAATCTAGACATTTTATCTGTAGTAGTGTTAAATCTTCGTTTTCACCAGCTTCATTTGCCTATTGCACTATTTTATATGGTTACGACAACACGAACTACAGGTTTAGAAACGTACCATGTTTCCTTGTTGTCGGACGACCTGCAGATGCAGGTGGCCTATGCTAAAGGTCTGGCCTTTCGACTGAAAGGATCACAAGGACCTAGAAAGGTAGCACAGCCCTCTCGATTGCCCTCTGCGTCACAGCTCCACGCTAACAGAGGCTACTGCCACATCTACACCAAATGCTAAGGTATGCACGGGCCTTAGTGTCCTATCGTGATTCGAAAATTACGCTTGAAGGGGCAGTGGTTTCAATTCGTAGACTTCTGATAGTGCTCCAGCAACAACCGTTCTAGATCCACGCATATGCGTCATGCCATAAGCTGTCTAGGTTCAGCCAGATCTAAGTTCGATGGTAATGTAGCTTCCGCGATTGTGGATATGACTGACAGTGAAAGACCGCTCGATAGTGCCAATTACTTATCGTTAGGGGAACTAGCAGCAGCGAGGCCGGTTAGGTAAACAGGATGACAAACAACCATGCTTTGCTTTAGTACGTACCAGCACGTTCACGTATGGACTAGAACATGATGGATAACGAGGTCAGCGATGAAGACACGTTATCTGGATCATCGACGCACATTTACGCTCACCAAATCGACCTAGAAAATAGGAATCGTAATTAAGAAAACATCACCCAAACGGTAAGCTCGCCAGCCATGCAGAGCATGTAGCAATCCCGTATGCAAGTGCAGGTACTTTGCTTTTAAGGTTTCAATACATATATATATATATATATTTTTTTTTTTTTGCAACACTTACAAATCGTACTGAACATTCTCGAGAACTAGAATATACATGTTCAATACTTTCAAACTCTTTGTGCCTTACTTCTATAGCTGATGGAGCGTATGCTTTGAGCACTGGTTAGAAATATGACTGTGAGAACCACTGCAGAGCATCTCAATAAAGATCGAGACAAGTATGATCGATATGAATAATAGTTGATTTTACATAATCGTTATTTTGTATCGTTCCAGATTGCGCCATTATTTGTCCTATGACATCAGTCCTAACGTAGCTCGCGAATTATTCAGCCCTCAATATGAGAGGCCATCCAACTGAAATCTGACATGTGTCCTATCAGGTACTGCGAAGCTGGACTACATTTGAAGTCCTCTCTGTGTCCATAGCAGAATCAATTAACGCAGATGGTGTTGCGTTTACTCCGATCGAAAGTACTTTTCGTTATTGGATTCGTTTGTGTTTGCACTGCTTTCTAGAACCCGCAAGATTTATGTAAGAAGCCTAAAATATAATAGAATGCGTACTAGATAATCTAATGATAAAAAAACGTTGTCGCTGACGGTGATCAATAATAATGAAAGCGACATATTTGAGATGCTTCCCGTTTCATTGTTCGTTGGCAAAGGAAGACCTAGCAGTGTATGCACAGCCGTCTAAAAACAGTGGTGTACATTGTAGTACTATTGATATTAGTAGCAGTCAGCCTTGGACGGATTCAGCGGTAGCGAGTTGCCCTGACGTGACTTTAACTATTAATTAAGTTCCAACATAAGCGTTAGCAAAATCATCCTCATCATTCAGTGCTCGGCCCCGTCATCATGCACGCCGACAATCAATGTCAATCAAAAAACCGAAAAAGAACACACGATTTTCAGAATCATTAATGATTGTTTTCGCTGATGCTCGATATATACATATACATATATATATATATATATATATATATATATATACATATATATATATAAATGTCTATATATGACATGTCTTGTCACTGCTGTTCTTTTCGTTGTGGCGTTCCACGCTTGCTTTTCTTTATAATAGTAAAATCGTTTGTGTTGGCATAAGTGAAATTTTAATCGTAGATATATATTAGCTCGATCTATTGCTATTACAGCCTTTAAAAGTTACTGCTGTCTGTGGTCAATGGCGCATTGTTGAGACTATTGTAACCGACATTCATCATTGAAACAATAACATCCTCTAACGGATAACTGCTACAAAAAAAAACTTAAATAAAATTTCGAATGACGTCACAATTCAAGTGTAATTTGCGTCCGTCGGCGTTTGGCCTTCGTTTGGCTAATTTTCGCTCGGCACTTTGGCCCGATCGGAAGCGCCGTCAAACGGGCGATCCCCTCAAAGTATTTTCACTGCCGCGCCAACACGTACATTTAGCCATAAGTCAGAGGGGTAGTAATGAAGACTTAGTAATACTGCGCTTTCTCGCACGCGTTCTGGCTGATGCTAGAAGGCGTAATGAAATGAGTCGCATGTCAACATACCGAAATCGAATTTTTGTTCTCCAAGCATCTTCATCAGACGGGTGTCTTCAGATTAACTAATCTAAATTTCTTGCTCCATAGTTTTTGTTCAGAGATGAGGGCCAGACCAACACCGGCTGCAGGTACGTGTATGGAGCACGTAGTGGTCTTACATAAGAAGTGTGATGATTTAAGATGAGAAGATCAATCAAGCACTGATCCTCGGTAAGAATCCTATTCGCCTCATATAGTTGTGGGTCCAGGTACTCACTTATGAAGCATGTTTTGTAATAAGATAGATTAGTCCGCCACTCAAAATAACAAATATATTATATGCTTTACAGCTAAGTGCCTGAACCCATCCTTTTCCTGTGCCGCCTATGTGTTATGTGAAATAGGTATGAGGTCATCGTTTGATCTTGATGGCGTAAGCTAGATGCAACCTAATTCCCATTGCGTTTCGGATCATCGATCAGTTCTCGTTTTATGCACATTTTACTTTTCATTGTAAGCGGCTACGACCGCGTGATCTCTGGTGAATAGTTAAGTCGACACAGGTTCGCTACGATGATAAAGCTCTGACGCGAGCTTTCCTTCTAAACAGGCTTGCTTATCGTGTCCCATATAACTAGATATGATATAGACTTGTCCGTTTTTATCATGTGAAGATAAATGTACTGCGTGACGTCAATGCGTTTGCCAGTCAAATGAAACGTCACGAGCAAATACATCATCGAATGGATGATTTCCTTCGAAGCATCAGCGGCGAAACCTCAATTGTGGACCCTTGCGCCTTTTCGCCGACACAAGGACACAAATCTATATTACGAACATACAATTGCACAACACCGAGTTACACAATTTGTTGACACTTGTTAATCTTAAACGAGTATCCTCCATGCAACCCAGTATATGATTCTGAAGTCAGTCATACGCACTTTGTAAAGCCACAGAATCTTATGTTGAAAAGCATTTTACTTTCAAGCGATGTTTTGGCCGCTGGCATCCTCGCTGACAGCTCCGCCAGAATGTCCACTACAAATATCCAAGACAGGTAGTTATTTTTAAAAAGGTTCCCATGCTAGCAAGACTAAAGGAAATCATTTCGGTATTTTTCAGGCAGAAGAAAGCTCACTTGTCCCTGATTGGCGGCGTCCGCCAGTTTACTCAGATGCTCTCTATTCAGCAAGAAATTTTGCATTCTAGATCTTGGGATAGGAATCCCTAGAGACGACCTCTCGCTGCGCTTATTGCTATCTAGAGCAAGCCCCCCCCCCCCACTGCTTGTAGACCTGTACAGACGCCCACCGCTCTGTTGAGAAATGGCAAACCCAATCGTTGGGGCTATACTAGTTATGAAAAAGTGACTTACGTTAACCGTCATGTGGCACTAAATACCACAGCCGCGTTTGAAAGGCCGTTATTTAGATAGGTGTAACACATGCGGGCTTTTGGCCAGGCCTCACTTAAGTGGTCGACCGCATTGCGACGCTCCGGCGTGCTGCTGCCCTTCCGTTGAATAGGTATTGTTTCATTTCGCTGATACTGCAACAGCCTGACACTGTTTCCAAAATGCGCGCAACCAGCATACTCCTCGAAGTGTTGGGGTAGCGACCCCACCTCCAGTTGTCGTTTCCAGCACGGTTGACCGGCCAAACGGCTAAAAACTCATTAAGAAATTTCTCTCTACTTACGAGATGGCTATATAAACATATGCTGGGTATATTGTTATATTAAGCCTCGTAGTATTACTAAGCTGGTTAGAGATTGCTTAATTACGTTAATATTCAACACGCGTTTCAAGTTGTTTACGATAATTCATTAATGATGTCAGTTAAGTTGTGTAATTATACATTTCGTATACTGGAGAACGGAGAGATGTTTGTATAGGTAAAGGTAGAGTTTGCATACCGAATAATTCGGTTCACCGCCATGTCTGCTTAATGACAGCCGCTAAAGGTATTAGAAAGAGACCCACAAAGCGCTATTTATTAATTAACATCATTTTCTTATTACCAATGGTCACCGTTGAGGCTCAGTACCGATTGGGACGGGGGAGAATATGACCATTATCTAGATCTCGTCAAACGAGCACCGTAGGTTTATGATAGGCGTCATGACGTTCAACCCTTTGTACTCTCTTCTAGAACCGTAGTATTTATAACCAATAAGAGTAATATACGGAGGTTGAATGAAACTTGTTTCTGCGCTACTTCGGCTCTTACGACCGAAATAGACAACAGGAACACGATTGCTACGTAGAGTAGAAATGCTATTACCACTTACATTTCATACCGCTCTGCTGGAAAAAAAAAAAAAAAAAATATATATATATATATATATATATATATATATGTAAGGTTTTAACGTTTTTAAAAAGCAATACGTACGTATACGAGTTTTTAATTGTGCACTACGGTTGAACGTTGAGATATTCGCCTTTGGTAGGTTTCGCTTACTAAGTAGTTTTAGCAAGGAAAGCTCGGTATTTACTCTAGTTCTTTTAGGAGAAAATATATTCAGGACAACGTGGGAGAAAGTTGAACAGCACCAGCATTAGTTTGGCCTACCCTTGCCCGCATGGTTATGCAAGCAACGTGTAGCTTAGCTCATATCATGCAGTTAGCTAACGGGATATAGCAGCCCTTTGCGATAATTTTTATAGAATTCAAAGAAGCGAGTCCTGAAGCACCTTAGTTTGCGTTTCCTTCACAGCAATAATAGTTTCCGGAATATTACTTGACAATTTTCAGAGGCAGTATTTCTGTGGATAGACTTCAACGTAGCGCAATCAGACAGACGAACGCTCAAAATGGACGCACATTCGGTGAAGTGGCTGAGAGTGATGCGAGGAAACAATGGCCAATCGAGCCACACTTAAGAGAGCATAGGGTGACAAATGCAGTTCTGGTTTTAGGCAGATGTGTATACGTCCAAAATACGGACAACATCAGTAGTTTCTCGTCAGATGAACACTACTGATATTGGCGCACTTATGTACAGAGCATACTTACATTGAAACGATACAAGGAGACAGTAACGATAGCTCTAGCTGATATTAAAACACCTCAGAATAACGATACCATCGTAACATCAGCTCAAGTTAAACTACATAAGCAATAACTTACAGTTGTTGTAAATGATTACTAATACATCAACACCAGAAAAAGAGATGATACTATCCATAACATCTCGGATGTCGAATTTTTCTTGTTATACTAATACAATATCAGCGCTCATTATATGCCATATGATTGGCATTGAAACTACGATGGTAACTTATCACTGACTATGAAGAGAGCTCTTGGACCTTATTTTTCCACATTGTTTGCTAACGCTGACCATGACCCAGCGTCTCAGTGAGTGTCTAACCCTCCTCAGATAAGAGATTCAAATAGTTTATTGTTCTTGACTTCAGTCCAAGTTCGATGCAACTTTAACAAGAAAATGAGCGGACTTAGCCAAATATTTTTTTTTTTTTCTCTAATCAGATTATAACTTTCTCGAAATGATTTATTTTAGGCAGCAAGGATGCAATGATCTCTCTTTTTAGCATGGGCTCTTAATCATTACGTAAGTTCTGTTTCGACAGGTCGTGGCATTTAGAGCCGCAACTCTTCCCTGCAAATCTACGATTAAGATATGTTGTTGTGGCGATTATATAGGTTCATCTGAAGTCAACTATTAACAAATCAGTCAGTATTAGCCATCTCACAGTGTCACACATATTACTACACTGTTTTGGTTCTGCTTTTCTCAATAAAGGGTCAGGTAAAATAAGATCAGGTGGCTTGTGCCAACGAAGCAACGACGTTTTGTCGGAGCCAGTTCTCGTCGAAGATACTTCAGGTAATCAGGCTCCAAGCTGGAGGGGGTACTATGCAGTGCGGACAACCAATCAACGGAGGAGCGCTGTTGCCATGTCGTCGAGAAGGTGGGAAGTAGGACTGGTGAGTTACGTTAGAGAGTGTGGAGGGTCAGCCAAAAGACTCTCGGGGGTAACATCTTGTAGGGTGACTCGGTCACCGCGAGCAGATCTGCGCAAACTGGCAATTGATGCAAAACGACATCTATAACATTCTCGTAGTTGATCACAGCGCGACGGAATATGGTGCCTCACGGCCCAGTGGGGGGGTCCATGAGATACCATACATATGTTGTACATAAAAAATCGTAAGCGTCACGGCCAAAAGCAATATATATATATATACACACACACACTTGTCTCCGCACGCAGCTCGTCGACGTGTCCCCCCTTTCTCTATCTTGTTCTCTTTGTATGTATATAAGATTCATCGAATCTATAAATACATCTATACATCCGGGTTCGTACACCTACGCGGCAGTATTTATTCGCTGTTTGTGGGATACGTTTGCAGTAACGTAATAATAGGCCAGAGGTAGTAGTGACTCCGGGATCGTGTTGCGTGCAGGTCAGGAGGGGCAAGTGATCAGACCGATACGGTAGATTCAACGGCAGCAGCAGCAGCAGCCTAGGAAGGCGACAACCCTTCGTCGTTTCGTTCCGGAATGGGGCCTGCAGAATGGAGCATCTACTGGGGAAATAGCGGTTTGAGGGTCTGGGCCGGGAAAATGGTAACCTGTCGCCGGATACGATAATCCCAGTATGAAGGAGGTCCCATCGATCTCGTTCCGGGCGCAAGCGAAATACCTTCGCCGTTATTTTGCCGTTGGACTCTGTCGGTCATTGTTGGTCGCTGCCATTGGGTTCTAGATGAAGCTCATAACCTGACATTCACAGCTGGGGCAAGTTGGCCATAGCAGGTAAAGGGAGACGAGATCTGTGTTTGGAAACAGCGAAGGAAACCAGGTTCCTCGCCGGACGACAGAAGCGACAAGTGGACTTCTTTTCGCTCGTTCAAGTATTGCTTACTGTTGTAAATACTCAAACTGGCATACTTGGTCTTTATCTTAGAGACAGCGTGATCAAACAAACTTTTTGGCCCGGACTCGGAGACGGCTCTCGGAGATTATCCTCTGATCAGTAAGTGCTACACACGAACTCAGATGCTTATATCGACGCAGAAACTGCTTTAGCAATTACATTTTACTATGATGTTATTAATGCATTGTTATTAGGTCCCGTCTGTCATTTATACATGCTAACATGCCTATAGCCACATCTAAACCTTAGAGTTGAGAGTGGTTCTCGTAAAGGGCTTCCATAAATGCGTTGTCAACGCATTGCTAGAGTATTATAACTGGATACTTTATGATGCATTTATCTAGGTGTTCTGCTGGCCAAAGACAGTTACGTTCAAAATGCGATTATGGTCACGGACAGCGAGGCGTAATCAAGTTATTTGTAACGACTTAGTACGCATTACGCTGTGTTAAACTATCACAAAGTTCAGGATTTTAAATAGAATAACGCTTAACATGTCCTTAGCGGTCGGTTTGTGTGGGGTTCATTTAAGGTAAGCAACATGTATTTCCTGCTTGTTTACGCTTAGTAGACTGTAGGCGCTATACATGATCGGCTATAGTTCTATTAGTCACATTGAGACACACAGTAGCGTCATTTATTATGGACGTGAAGTTGCCATGATCCAATTCGTGTCAAGAGCAACTTGTAGGAGCACTTTAGAGATTAACATGGAGAAGTTGCACTCTTCAACAACTCGAGTAGATTAAAGGAAAAGCATTTCATTGTTATCATCAGCACCGCGCCAGCCGTCTTCATCAGCGCACTTTTGGATAACACCCGGAAAATGGGTTTATCCCATAGTACATGGACAATGGATATATCTTTTAGATTTTAGCGATCATCTAGAAATTAGCTGAAGTTGTATTTCAATAACAACAAAATATAAGAATATCCGGTAAGATCTAACACTACGCGCAGGCAGATGATTCTTTTCGGAGTTACGTCCCTTAAGAAATCGACGTGCTCGTGTCTAGATTACCTCTTGAGCAATACAAGGCTAGCGAGACGCAAGATGAACACAATTAACGCTTACGACGTTCAAGGGTTTCGCCACGAACACCAGGTTTTGCACGGTCTAAGCTTACTGACCTGATTTCTTCTAACGTCATGTGCTATTCAACTAATTCCATGGTCGCTTCATAATGAATTCTATCATATTTTTTGGAATACACAATGTTTCGATCCCAACGGTCAGCTCACGGTTCGCCGCTGATGCGGCAATTGTCGCTGGCGGTAGCAATCTTTTTTAAGCCTTTACCGCTGCCTGTTCACACTTTGTCCAACACTAACGTAATAAACTGCTGCTGGCCTCTAGCTAAGCGGTCCGAACAAAATTTTTGTGGTCGCGTTCTCGTGCGGGTTTATTCACCCTCTGCTGGGGAGAACGATAGGGGGAACCACCCCAATAGTCGTGGGGGTGATTATCACACTAACCACTGCCGCTACATTCGAATAGCCGCTTATTCCATTATTAGTACCTAGCGCCGCTGCGCCACGACACGGCTCAGTTCCAAGCACCGCTACCTAACACGTAACGACTGTTTATTGCCGTGCAATATGACTTTCTGCCTGCGCGATTGTCTCCATCAACGGCTGACTCCAGCGGCCTCTTAGCTCTCGTGCTTGATTTGCTCCCCACGTTACACTCGCCGTGTCTTCTGCGGGAATGCCATCGTTATCACCTCCCTCTTGTAGCGCGTATCGAGCTGGGGAGGTGCTACCAAAGACGGTGGTGAAACATCGTTGCAAGCCATGTTATTATCAGATGTTGACAGGCTGAACCTGCCAACTTGCCTTTGTCACCCACAAATCCTCCAGGAATTTATCCCTACCGCTTTGAACCCCTCGGACCTCATCAGCTCGACGGTTACCCGCCAATTCTCCCCTTTTTTAATGCTGAGTAACACCATGGCCTTGTCGGCCGTCCAGCAGCCCAATATTACTATGTCTTACCTCGCCCCTCCACCGCTCAAAACGAATCGAGGTGAACTAGCGAAACAGCAAAGTTGTAGCAGCCCTTCCTAAAATGTGCGGCTAGCGTGCCTAAAGAATTTAAATTTTTGAGTCCTCACTCTGAACCCCTTACCCCTACAGTCCTCACCGCACCACATTGCGTCGCAGAGTCGTCTATTCCCTTCCCCCTTTCACTACAAGGACAAGCGTTGCTGAGCGTCGATGACAATCTCACATTGCGTCTAGCTTTATCTCACGTCGTCTTGCTGTAGCCGTAGCCACGTGCAGCCACCCGCCCGTCAGCACGCCTTTGTCTAACATATTGGCCAGTCGTTAGCTGTCGCCAGGCCAGCGCTAAAGTCTCTCTCAACTGTTATAGGTGCTGAGTGGTGGTGTGACGCCTTCGTCGGTGCGGTAGCGGTGGCGGCAGGAGCAACAAAGGCAGCGACTTACGTAGAGCAACAGGGGCTCATCATGTGCCGCCTCATAAGCTTGCGAGGAAGCCTCTTTCGTTGATGCCACTGGAGAAGCAGTGGCTTTTTCCCATAATCTGGGATGCCTCAAAGCTCCGAGGTTTCCCCCTTACTCTGCTTCGAATCCTCGTAGTGTGCTCTTACCTTCAACTTTTTTCTTGTGCCGCATGTCACTAACAAGCGAGAGACTCGCTGAAAACTTGGAATTTTGGATCTACTGGTATTGATGCCGTTGCTGCCGCTGCCTGTACTGCTTGACGTGTTCTTATGTCATAATTCCCTGTAAAGGTACTTGCTGCCTGTAGGCTAGCTATCTGGCGCGTTCTTTTTTTCGAATAGGAAGTTATGCCTTTCAAATTTTTGTATATGAAGGCTCAACACACTGTCGTCAGAAGGCTAAAGGTTGTTATGGGACGTAGGTTGCGGGTGTGAGGCCGTGGCCAGGACCGTAAAGGGACCACTGGGGCGTTGTCGTGGAAGGGGGTGGCCGGCTACCCCTACATAGAATGGTGAAAGTTCATCGATTCGTTTCAGCCAGCTCTACCAAGTCGACAACATATACGTCTTCTTTTAATGGTACTGGCGCTCGCTAGGGCGTACCTTACAGAAATCTTTGCCCGGGACGAGAAGTAACTAAAGCAAAAAAACTAAAAAAAAAAAAGTCAAAGTAAAGAAAGATACAACAAATGGACCTTTCGGCGTTCCTTTTTGCGCCAATAAGTGGAGGTCATTACAGTTTGGTTCAAACAAAGCATGTCTATAACTGAAGTCTTAAAATAAACAAGAAGAATAAGGAACACTGAGCACAGAGTCGCTATGCTTTTGTAATTCACGCCATATACTTAATATTCAGCAACGCTTACCACCAACGCAGATACCTATCTAAATTTTATAGCTTTACAAACGCATGCATATAGATTTGTATTAAAAATTTGTATTAAACGCTGCACGATATTTCTCATATAAGCTCGACTTAGAAAAAACAGTTTAGCCTAAGTTTGCGTCTTCACTCTGGCCATCATCGACGATTCAAGCACTTTTAGCGTCGACGATTTGAATGCAGACTGAGATAAGAGTTGGCTTTGGTTGAAGGCTATTTCTTCAAATCTAGTCAGCTAAGATGTACGAACAGAATCAACATAGCTCAGCCAGTCTGATAATTCCATTTTATGCTGTTATAGCATTGCTACGAACCGCTTTGGCTGCTCGGACTGTTCTGACACATTAAATAGGGGTCTAATAAAATAGGCTCTCACTAATAGATATAGAGTATGGCTAAAGCGAAGCTAAACTTTGTTGTGTACAATTCGAACGAGGGGTGTTGTTCTCTGTTCTCTAGAAAGCTTTCGATCGAAGAGACGCTATTTCATAACTTATTTAGCTCAACCCTCTTTTTTGTCGTAGCAACAAGGTAAGATCTGATCTGCCACGTGTAGGCTGTGTGTGGTGACAACTGGCTTTTATCTTTGTTTTTTTTACTATTAAATTCAACTTCTTCAGACCCATCGTCTTCAGCGATACGCAACTGTCAGATAATGGCAACGGTATGGTAGAAGTTTGATTATTTGCGCTCTATAGGTTGATCTGTTTTCTCCAGGTTGTTTGCAAACTGCTGGAATAGGAGCCGTTTGCAGTTTACAAATGCTGTCCTATTTTTGCCAGACAACTTACATGCCGGCCGTGTGAGGTAAACTAAAAACTGTAGAGCATAATTTATATATTTTTCGAGAAGATTTTGGAATATCTTCAAGATAATGGGGAATCGTATGTGAAAAATGCTCTGCTGAACGCGTCTTTCTGTTTCGTTTTCGCAGAATTAAGAGAAAAAAAAAATAAACACAGTTAACTTATCGGCTTATACGAAAACAGAGTTCTTCAGACAAAATCTGTATGTATTATTTTTTTGCAAATTGATGTATACACATTTTATTTCTACTTCACTAACATATATATATATATGCACAGAGAGAGATAAAAAACACAATTCGAATACAATATAATATCATCATTAGAAAAAAAAATCAGTTAACACTTGTGTGTTCATTCAACATGTGAAATAAAAATCATTTTTTACACACTATATACGATCAAGACAACCATTGGACAGAGACAATACTCCACCATATAAACGCGTTTTGTCTTTAACCCTTATAGAGACAAGCGCCTAATTTGTGTGCTCTTTGAAGCTAAACTTCGTTTTTATGCAAGCTTAATAAAGCCTCTGGCCAATGGCCTGCTAAAGATTAAGGGGGTAAAAAGAAGTCGTTGGTCATACACTTCTATCCCGAATACTGTCCTGCTACAAATGCCGGACGAAGCTGTTCTCTATGGATTTTTGTATCGCGTTAATAGGATTAGCGTGATACCGATGGCAGCGGAGACAATATTTGAAAGAGAACGTCACTTCACGCTTCACAAGAGCGTCATCATTTTCAACAACCCTTCCCCTCACCGACATAACAGAACCTAGAAACCCTGCCGCATCTCTCTGGCGAACCCCAGCTAAAATCAACTCCCGCTTGCTTCAAGATACTCGTACGAATAGATTTAAGCACGCATCATACAAAACAATGCATTTTACGAATATGTATTTGTGTGAAGATACGCTGCAAACACTAATTATATCATAAATGCATATAAGGGGTTGCTTGAGGTCGAATGACTTGTAATTTGCCAATAACAGCTTTGTTATTTACAAAATTTGGTCAAATTAGAGCGTCGACCGGCTTGTGAATGGCGCTTGAACGCGCCCGATATGGACGCATCGGAAGCAGAGCCTATGCTCAAGATTCTCATAGGTCGCCTGTGTGCGGATATGATGAAAGCTGCTCTGCGCCGGTTCACCTCGGGCATCGCATTCAGGCGGACCCCTAAGTTCATCTAAATATTATGCCTCCAAAGGGTATCAAGGAAAAGGTTTTTATGTTTTCATTTAGGAGAAACTTTTTTCTGAAGGACTAGTTAAGATGCCGCACAGCTTTGAGGGCTTCCTAAGGAAAGTTATAGATGATAAAAAAAACGTCAAGAAGGGACAAATTTGAACCCGAGAGGAACGCTAGGCGCGTAACGGTGCGGCGCGGAGGTCCTATGAACGTCCAGCAACTGGCCGCAAACGCTTCAATTTTGGGAAGCAGGGTAATTTCAAGGATCGATACGCGAAGCCTTGCCTACGTCAGTGCATAAGTGGAGCCGCTGATGGCCCATGTGTTGCTCGAAGTCAAATGATCGCAATACTTGACTGTGAAGTGAACAAAAACGCGGTGAATAGCTATATTCGTGTGTCACTGTAAGGCCCTCGAGGCCCGTATACCTGTATGATAATACCTAATACGGTTCTGGCTGTGGTTAATGCCATTCTTGGCGGAAGAGTCGTGTTTCATCGTCAGCAACCTCGAACGGTTTGGTCCTAGGATAACTATTTTTAACCAAAAAAAACGCTTTTTCATTTTGTAGGGCCATAGACAATCCGTCCAGCTTTGTGCGTAGCAGTCTAATCAAACTGTTTTACGAGAGATTCGTGTAGGACCCCGTACAGCCCTGTAAGCACGGTTGCGCAGTGCTGCTTGCGAACTTAGAGGATCACCCTATCAAGGCAAGGCATTGGGCCGCCTTAAGTAAGTATAGTGAGCCCCAAAAAGATTTAGGGCACCAGCACCAAATAACAGGGTGATTCTTGTTTTCTTGAGCACAAAACGTCTTTCAGGCTAAACGTGGGGTTGACAGCAAAGCAACGCAATCACCTTATAAAGCTATTTATAGGTCAATACGACCAATTCTTTGAGCAGCCGGACAGGTACACCCGATCTTGTTCAGCGCAGGATCCCCACCGGCAATTCATCCCCGCCGTAGCGAGTTGCAGCCGAGGGCGAGAGGCAGGTCATTGAGGATGAGATTCAAACTATGCTGCTGTGCAATGGTACTGTCGAGCCCTCATCCATCCCGTGGTCCTTTCCAGTAGCTCTGGTGAAAAAATAGGGAATCTGTGTCGACTACCGCTGGCTGAACTCTATGCACGCCTTGCCTCGCAACGAAGATATTATCGATGCCCTCGCTAGTGATTTTGTGCAAATTGCGAGCTCGCTTTATGCCTCGGCTAACGCGGAGGATTAAGTTTGGAACGCCGACTACAAAGGCATGTATCGGCTGTTACAATCAAAGATAACCAAAGAGCCTGTTCTATGCCATCCTTAGCAGGAACTGCGAAGAAGGTTGGGCGCACGTTAGCGGGATTGGGCTTGGGGCAGCGCTGGCCCAAGTAGAAGGGAAGCGCAGACGTGTCGTCACATATGTCATCTGCCGTTTAACTGACGCCAAGGCTAGGCGCCATTTTTTTCGAGGCGTAGTGCTTGGTGACAGCATGGGCCGTTGAGAAATTCCGACCGTACTGGTGTAGACGATACTTTAAGGTTACTACTGATAGAACTACACTAATGTACCTAAATGGAAAATCGAATCTTAGCCCTAAAAGGGATTCACTTAAAAAAACAACTAACCTTAAAAAAGGGTGATTTACCTTAGAAAAGAAAGATTTAAAAGAAAAAAAAACTTACTTTCGAAAATAGGTTAGAAGGAGAATGATTTGTTTTAGAAGAAGTATTTACCTTAAAAGGTAAAGGATTAACCCAATGTGCTCTGACCATAGAGGAGTACGGTTTCGATGTTGTCAATAAGAAGGACTGCGTTAACGCCAGTGCGAACCCTTTGTCACGTTAATGCAGAACGGCGCCCGTAAGTTAAACAAGGTTTGAAGGACGCAGAGACAGGACGCTCGCCTGTGTAAGACAATTTCCAAATTAAAAGGAGGGTCTCGCATCATAACTTACGTTTTCAAGGATGGCTTGCCCTATCGGGTCAAGGGAAAAAAACGGCTGCTCCACGTTCGCAGGTGGAAGAAGCTATCGCCATATGCTATTCGGGGATGATAGCGGGACATGTCGGGAAGACGCTGCAAAGTGTTAAAGAGCGCTCCTTTATTGGGGCTGAGCTTATGGACGGGTCTGAGAGGTTCTGGTCTGATGCCACGTTTGCAAGTAGCGTATCTGAGGCCCAGAACGGTTCGATGCGCTCTACATGGTGCCGGCTTTACAAGGCCTTTTCAGGCGTAACTTCAGTTTCGTTACACTCCCTCTAAGTCTAGTTCTCTAGCGAAAAAACGTTGACGTGCAATTTTAATAGTATCAAACTAATTCTTGAGATGTGCAGGGGTCCGAGAATAGCATTATTTGTTTGATCAAATGTCAAAAGATGGACTTTTATAGAGCAAATAAGTATTTTTTTTAAATATTTGGATTTTAGTTTTTGTAAACTAATTGTTTAGCAGCTCGTTCGTTTACGATGAAGTATATGATGTATATATATGTACATATACTGTATATATATTAACAAGCTAAGGTTGAATAAGAATCATATAATCCAACACCAATCATAAATATAAACGTTGCCTTCACTCAATATATCTCAGTATTTACTTTTTTCTACTTTCCTGAAATCTTTCGGCAAGCATTCTTAGCCTTTGCCAATTCACTGTTACCTCCCGATCATGCTCGATGTCGCACGTAATATGTCCCGCACGGTGTAGCGTGTCCTTAGGATCGGACAACACCGACGGCATAATGTTTATTTCGGGTGCATCCCGACACAGATCCCGCAGTCCTTTTCCTAGATGCTACCTTCACTCACGTCCGCATTCTATGTGTAACGTAGAATGAAAGTATATTTTGTGGATACTTTGAATGTGTGTACATACGTATGCACGTGGCGGCGGTCTGGAAGTCCGCAAAATACCCAAAAAGTGAAGAACAAAGAGTTGACAACAAAGAACGGCGGTAACAACAACAACAACAACGATGACGCCAAGCAAACGGGGTTGTTTCCTTGTTTGTAGGAGGCCAAGGCCAGCGAGTTGACAGAGTTCGGGGTTGCGCTCCCTTGAACAGGTAGAATATGCTAAGGGAACATTGAACGTATCACATACTCGCACTGCTCAGAGCGTAAACCTCGTCTTTCTCTTTCCCCTTTTTTTCGGCGCCTAGTAGTTCTTGCCGCTGCCGACGATTCACGGACCTGTAGATATCAGCGGCGCCGTCGGCGAATGTTGCCGTTCGCTCCCTGCAAATAATTCTCGCTAGCGGAGATCGAAAGTAGCCGAGGCGGACGTATAGGCCAGTCGGACGATGGCCAGGCGCCTTCGACCCGTTACCAGCGCCTCGCAGGCTCCAAATCTGCCCCGAGGCTTACACCATGTATCCTGGTCGCGTTTCCGCAGGGGTATAAGTGACCGTACCAGTAAATCAGCAGTTGACAACACCGAGGCGTGCCGAGACCTCTCTGTGTCGCGGCTATGTAGCTTTTAGATACCCTGATCAGACCAAACAAGTCAGCGCCGATGGCAAAATGGGCAAATAAGGTTGATTGGTTTGCTGGGCGAAGGAGATCGTAGCCCCTCTGACTTGCGAACGTAATTGGTGGTCAACCGTGCTGGCTGTATTGGCAGCTCGTGCCGCTTCGGAAGCACCCGGTGCAGTTAGCAGGCGTTCGGGGAAGATCAAATCGCGTGGTTGACAAGAGAAAGCGGTTTGCTTACGCGCGCCTCACGGCGTCGGGCTTGTTCTCGCCGTTGTCGAAACTGGCCAAAAAATGAAGGGAGCGAGGGAACAATCCACAGTCACCTGTCACTTGGCAGACGATTAGCACCTCTACTGCTGTTGCTCTTAGACTTATACCCCTCTGCTCACCACCTCCCGAACTGCTGGCTCCGCTTAAACCTCTAACAGATGAAGTTAGAGTTATTTCTCTGTTGTGATTGGGGTCGCTTAGGCGATCGGTCAATGGCTAGTATTTCGGTCGTTCTCCGTAGCAGACGAGTGTCGAGCCAATTGCCCTTTGCGAAAGGTGGACACTGTCACCTCTTAGAGCACTACCGGATTTTTCCGTAAAAAGTTACTCCGAGCCGCTATGACCCACTTCAACGCTTAGGAGGAGGCATGAACAGATAAAATAATGGAGCCAATTGATGAACTACTAGTTCGGATGAACCGTTACCCATATTCTGTTTCAATTCTAGTCTAAATAGAATCTCAAACCATTACTAGTAAAATATCATACAATCAAGGGCTGACGGGTAACAAATCCGGCAATGAAATTATGCCTTAGAATGTTTTTCAGTATTAGAGCTTACTCAGCCTATGATACAATTTTTTAAGTTTCGGGAATGATGGCTATGAATCAGGAGGACCAAAATAAGTGGACAATAAAAATCAGTACCGAGAAACTGAACATCGGGATTTTACAATAGAAAAGGAGGCGCTATACTAGAATTAGCCTTGTGTAACCTCAAGCGACCTGTTCATGATAGTAGATTATTGTTGGACATTTAAAGAAAATTGTAACGTTTTTTGCCCGTTCCTTAAACAGTCACTTCCTTGACAACTCTACCCAGATGTCAGACTGGGGGATAGATATTACTTTAAATCGCAACGTTTTTTTTGTTTTTTTCGCAGAATTTATCACTTAACAGTATCAATGGAAAGAGCGATGGGGGCAAAGCATACAACTGCATTAGAGTTTCGTCTCGGCTCAAATTTTATGCGCCTATAATCTCTTGCAGTATCTGATATATCTAAGAACAATCAAGTTCTACCTTAAAAACCTTGGAAAAACAGACCTCCAAGCTAGTTACTTCTAGCAAATATTGGACTCTGCTGGCCTATGCTCTACGGTGCCACATCGACGGCGTGATTATTTCTTTATATCCCAATTTTCTTTCTATGACGTTTGTTCTCTGAAGTCTACGATTGCTAACTCAAACAATGCTATTTTTATCCTAGAAAAATATATGCAGCAATCAGACAGACATAGCCGGAAGGTCCCATTTACAACTAGCAACTGACAGTCGTTTCGGTACCCAGATATCGATAAATAGGATCAAAGGATTAGGACAGACTCAAAGTTGCAACATTGAAACGCCATGTTGCAACATGCTTCTGTTACTCTGACTGGAACTCATATCGGTCGTTGACGGCTTTTCGAGAACTGACATCTCAATACTTTAATTGAACTTAATAAAAGAAAAAAATCTAGAATTAAAGGAAGTCGGTTAGAAGCTCGCGCGAAGAGAAACCCGCGTGGAGAGAAACAATTTTGTAGAAAAACTAATTCATTTGCATCCATTGCATCTTTTTCAAGTTCGTTTTATTAAACCCAAGAGTCAGCGGCTCTTTGAAAGCTTCAGCCATAACGTTCACTTAGCAAAACGTGACACCGACTCTGTCCGAGTGAAACGTTAAACAGAATATAGGTTAGGTATACTTGAGAAATCCTTCTATTAATAGCTTTATATTGGATCTCGAAGTGGAACCATAATGGCTTCACTATAATGTCCCAAGTATCAGTACGACTTCAAATAGAACATTAATTATAGCTTTCGTTGGACTTCATGGGCAATAAACACGTATTTTAAACACAAAAAAAAAAAGACTATAGCCAGCCTTATCTATTATGTTGCAAAGTAAAAAACATAACGTTCGTTCGAGATCGGCTTAAGGATTGACAGGTGCCTTAGCAATGCTTTTGTCCGGAATATAGTACATGCTCCAAACAAAAATGCTATATTCCGTCTAATTTTCATGTCTCTATTTAGGAAATTCTTATCCGATATGATAATCTAAACTGGAACGTGAGGCACTTCACTAGCCGCCATGACAAAAAATAATTGAATTTTAATTGTCTTCCTATATATATATATGAGGTTTTTATTTAATATCATTGCAAATCGTTTCGCTCAAGGCAAAATCTGCTCTTTCTATTGGATTGAAACTGACGGTTTCTATTGATGTAATATGCCGCCGCGGTCGCTTTTCCTTCTCCAAGATGGTCGACTAACACAGTGCCATGGTTATTTTCAAGTTCAGCCGCATCGCTTTCCTCGTCAATGGAAAAACCTTTGCCGTTTTCGGAGTCGATTGTTTCGATTACGGAGAGTGTGATACTGTATCTACATTTTATCTACAGTTATTAATTAATTGACGCCAAAACCCTCGAATCATTTCCTTCTAAGCGGCTTGTGGAAGTGTTTATTAAGATGTGTTATTCATTTTTTTTTTGATTCGAAGATCATTTAGCACCGTTTGGTGAACTATTCCGATGTTATCGTTGAGGGTGGCAGCTTCTAGCGGTTCCAGACGTTCATCGTTTACCAAGCTGGTACGGCCATGTTTAATTTTAGCTGCCTCAAATTTTATGGCGGCAAACGACGGTGTAGAGTTCTCGTAAACAGCATTCATCTCGGTTTTTTTGCGTAGGCGTATTGCATTTCAAATGCAGAAACTTAATGACGGCTCTACATTCAGTTTTTTTTTTCTACTTTCACAGAAGCGCTAACATCAAGCAACCAGCACAAACGACTGTTAAACAGCAAACTCAACTTTCAATATGGCAGAAATTTTCGCTAGTTTTGTTCAAGGCATGGTCAATTATATCACCAGAATATTCCTGACGCGTAAATGCCATCTTCACGTTGAGGCTGAAAATTTCACACCTGTCTTTTATTATCATTTACACTGCAAAGCCCATTTTGTACCACTTGGCTCAAGATGTAATTGTAAATCAATCAATCTCAGAGGTTTGTTTTATATTTATTTTTTGCCATTGCCTTTATCAATAACAACCTTTGCAATATTTCGAATGTTAGTATCGGACACACTTTATGATCTGATGCTATGGGCTTCGTAGAATCTTAAATTACAACAAAATACTTGCCAATAAGGTGGTCATATATGTCAATGGCCTTATTAGCCACCACAAGATATGATCATTTTTCAGCCAAAATTAACCAACTTGGGTTCTTAAACGTAGAAGTACTGCGTAAATGTAGAAGTCGAAGTGGGCAAAAGAAAAGGTCACAACGAGCCCACAAATAATGAAGAACAAATCCATATGACTGGCGTCTGAATTTAGGTATCGTCGTACAACCTGAGCATGTCTTTTTGATTATAAGTTTATATAAGATATTGCCTTATCAATAGCCAGGGAAAACGTAGCGGTGAATGTTTTCTATACTGTCATTCGCTGTACGCACTAGGAAAGTAGTTGGAAAACATCACAGATGATACTCTCTGCCGACTCTTGCTATGTGCAAGTTCAATTGAGTTATCATTGATTTTGTCTGCTTTTCTGGCGCTTTTTTCTCGGTGAATATTGTGATCATAATTAAATTGTTCTCGAAGCATTGGCTGGCTAAATACGCGGCTACGATACACTCGCATTGATAGGTCCATTCCGAATGTTTGTGCCCACTCGTAATGGTATGGTAAATGCGACCAGCTGTATAAGGTCAGGCCACATCGGAGATTTTGATTGATACAACAAAAAACCTAAGAAGAGCAATGGCCTTGTTCTCTTAAGCTCAGACGTTAACGGGCTTAACTATTCGTGCAGTCCTGCACGAATCACTTTTCTGGGTAGTTTTCGGATCGAGCAGAAAATGATGGGCGGGGGCCGTGGAGGCACGGTTGTATTATATCAGTTTCAAATATTTGATTACTATTAACAGCCAAGAAGGTGCTATTGGTAACACGACCTTAACTAAAAGTATATTACTGTATAGTAGAAAGCTTACATTCATTACTTCGATCCCAAACTGGTCGTTTGCAGTAGACCTAATCGGCGCCTAAATGTTTTCATGCACATCAACATGGAACGGTCCGTACGGTATTCCTGAGTGGTGACTTACACAACACGGCATTATCACTCACAATGAAAGCACAAAGGGTTCTGCAGTTCTAATTTGCCATAGTAGACGTTGGTGCAAATGACAAACAGACGGCAGGTCGCCATACGTATGCCCTTCCGCGCACACATTGGGGCAGGGAAACCCGAAAACAATTCGAATCTGATCTATAAATCTTCCAAGATCGTCCTGCCTTCTGTCCTTCCGTATTTTACTGTTAGTACTTAAGTGAACATATAGAAAATAAGCTTGCAGGGGGCATTTTCACCATATTGCCCACGTGTGTTCGCTTCGGTCGATAGTCGACCGATAGATGGCCCATTTACTATAAGATGAAACGAAAACGACGGGCTCAAACCTCCCGGGGGGAACGCAATCCTCGTATCATTTGATAATCAGTCAGCGTTTCATGCCAAACACTACACTGTTATGGGATGGACTTCGAGAAGACCGAAGCAACAAACCCGAGGCAATACTAGGTTCCGATTTTATCCGAACTCGCTGTTGATCGATGAACAGCGTCGTATCACTGTATTTCGTCAGCTCGCTTAATAACTGCGCGATTGCTAAAGTGGTCATTGATAATTATCTGACGGTTGACGATTAAGTTAGCAGTACGGCTAGGTAACTAAGCTCCGAATCGTGGTTGTAACAGTTTCCACTCGCAGAAGTATTTAAAACTATACTTCATCACCAACCAAGGGCTGCTCTGGATTGTTTGCATTACACAAGCTTACACGGGTTGAGGGGCGCAAGTTTTTGATAGATATCCCTAGTTCTCATTGCTACTGCAATTCACAACTATCACCCGCCGTAATGTAACCAAGTGTTCCTTTATGGATGTCGCCTGAGATTAGAGTTGACTCATGGGCATCGACAAGGCACTTAGAGACGTATTTTTCGCCAATTTCCACAGCAGTTACTGCATAGAAGCTGTTAACACTATCAGCTGTTGTACTGCGTGGACCCTTCCTCCCGTGACAGTTGCGGCCACGACCAAGACATTTTCGGACAGCGGTATACGCTGTATCAGCTAGCACTGCACTACCGTTGTGGTTGTCAAGCCAGTTCTCAAGACGTTGCAGGCTATCAGCGCGGACACGCGGGCATTTGGCAGATTGCGCAGCGTCTGACGTTTGGTGCTGGTGCTGCCCTTTGCTTGCTTGTAGCCCGTCACTACTATTGCCACTGCCACCACAACGCGCCGAAGCGCCATCGTTGGCGCTCCACGCTTGCCCCCGCGACTCTCCGCCCTCATCCCCAGCCATTCATTCCGCGTTAGCCATTCACCGCCAGTCGGCGGGCTGCTTCACCGGCAGCTGGCCGCCGGCGTCATCAGCTGATTCACAACAAACGCACGACATGCCGTGCCGTTGAATTCCGGCGCTGCTTATACCGCGCGAATTTGCCCCTGTTCATGTTGTATCACTACGAGTTTGCTATGGTGATATTTATAATAGTAGTTACACTTAATGCAGGACGTATGGATAGCTTGATCTCGCTTATTATTGGTGAGTGTGGCTGACAGAAGGCACATGTTGCCGATTGTTCAGAATTTGTCGTCAACATCGCCAGTCAGTAAACGCTTCATGAGCAAGCTCGTTTTCAGAAGCAGCATGGGCTTCGAGGGAACACAGCGCACAGACTCTATGCGGAGCTAAACAATGAACATCAAACAAATCGCTTGTGCAAGAAATATATATGGTTAGCTGAGCCACATCTACCTCGACTGTCAAAGTGACCAACAAACACCAACGATAGAAAAAAACTCTCATATATAATGTATATATAAAAAATGAAACTGGGCCCCAGCATATCAAGACAGTCCGAATTGGAAATACTGTTGAAACCAGCTGGCTTTTCCCACCACGAAACGAATTGCCATGGCCCGATTTCGAACCTAGACCACCTTTGTGCCCCTATGCTTAATAAATAAACACGTCAGCACGGTGGTATAGTGGGGATCAATCCAGAGTCAAGAAAAAAACAGCGCTAACTACCGGTCTCTGCTCCCTTTCCATTGTCGCTCTCTACCAAGTAGCATCCTGCTCTAGCGTACGTACGAATGCAGCCTGTCACTGACTCAGCAACGCTTCGACATTTTTTCACCTACGGATCTATTTAGCTATGCATAGCAATCTTCACGTATGCTCCGACATGATATAGGCGAAATTGTGCATCAGGTATTAGTAGGTAGCATTCGTACTATATATATATGTAGTCGATCATCGGGGATACGTACTGCTGGAGGTCGTATCTCAGAATAGAAGAGGGAATAAAAAAAAACTAGACTCGTGGTATCGAAGTTCCGAAGACGGTAATTTCGACAACGGTGATGTTTTGAGCAGTCTTACCAGACGAAAACATCCGCGGGGCCGACGTACGGTCCCCTCGGATATAGACATGGTAAGCAACAAGAATGACTAACTAGGCAAAATAATACTACATGTATGTTTATCCGCGTAGTGATTATGTTGTACTTCTAAATCGGTTGATATACTATAATTTATAGATAATAAGAGAGAATCGTATGAATATCACAGTTAAGTATTTGCTCTCTTTCGCCTTAGTTGGCCTAATACTTTCACATTTAACTACGATGATGCTTTCCTATCGTTTCTTACCGCGCATAGAGATCTATTACCAATCAGCTCATCGTTAGCCATTGATCTTCATGGCTCTGCTCTTTTGTCAGCCTTGTCATTTTGACGCCCTGTTAAGACCATCACTTTATCCCAATCTTCTTAACAGAAAATTTTCATGTAACATGGTGCGTGCAGATACGCCAGTTCAGAAATTTCTCTCACCGTACATTTCCTACTAGTGCATATTGATACAGAAATCGGTTCGTATTCGCGCATAACATAACACTCAGTTCTAGGTATCATAGCTACGAGCTGCAGGAAATCCCGTACGCACGTGTATATATGCAATATAATGGCACAAAACAGCAGGTAACCCTGTATTCACCGACTGTTATAAGTGTAGCGCGGGTCCATCGCTGGAACTCCTTCCGCAGAGTGCGACGATCGTCGTTCGAGACTTTGGTCGTAGGGGCTGCTACTGGGGCGACGCCTGTGCTGACGTTGGTGCCTACTGCTGTCGTGATGGAGCTAGCAGGATGTAGCTTGATTGAGAACGCGGGCAGCTTGGGCGCGTTGGCCCCGATCCGAGCCTGCATCACCGGTCTGCGATCTCTCTTCGTCTATTGTTCGGGGCCTAAAAGGGGGAGGGGGGGGGGAATGCCACAGCTTTGCTTCGTTGTACATTCCCCCACACGCACTCGACGAATTGGCCTTAAACAGATAGGGTCATATGAACGCGCACCATTACGATAACATTGGTCAGTTGATTGGGAGCCATTGGAGTACGAGAACGAGAGGTGTATAATCATGGAATACTAAATGCGAAGTACGAAGAATGACACAAATGGCAATTACTAATGGAAAAAAAGATCAAACAAACGCGCTGAACGCTATGGCATTTTTGGAGACACAATTGATGAGCAGAAGCGCGAGTCACTACCGAGAGACCCTTCGAGCGCTGCCCGGATATTGAACCGGCTCGTTGCACTTTCTAATGATGATGGTGGTAGCGATGATGGTAAGGCGATGATGCTTGCAATAGATCGTAATTGCTACTATTATGCTAGTGCTTGTGTTATTCTTGACTTTTACTTCGTCGTTCGTTCGTTTATCGTAATAGTCATAATAGTTAGAATACTAAGGATGTTCCTACGAATGCTGCGTTTACTGTGGCCCTTACTGGGTTACATTACTACCGGTGCGATGCCATGCACGGCACCATTTTGCTAGCTAGGCGTTCGGTGTTGTTGCGGTTTTTCAAATTGTTGTCGCTGCTGTTGTGGCTAAACTTTAGCCGTCGTCGGCGCTGTCGTCGTCGTCGTCGTCGTCAGCGGCGGCGTTGTTGTCGTCGGCTTTGTCGTCGTCGTAGTCGTCGTAGTCGTCGTCGTCATCGTGGTCGTTGTCGTCGTCATCGTAGGTTATCGGCTGTCGAGCGTCAAGAGCCCGAAAGTCATTCTTGAGATGATGATGAGCTACGTAGCCACTATATGGGAAAACACTGCATTTTCTATTGTAGATAGCACCTTATCACCATAATGGGCACCAAATGGGTTATGAGTAGAGAAACGCACCTGAACATACGTCATTGAACTATAGCTAGAGCTACACTAGGCGAGACAGCACCCACCATCACCAGGACATCAAGTGCGTGAGGGATATCCGGACACCGGCTGGATGTCAGCTTGATAAACAACCCGTGATAGACGACCCGTGATTGATTCAAGGTCGGAGGGCCGGTCTCAGCTGAAAAGGCACTGCTCGAGCGGATCACAGATCAGCTCCAGGGAAACTGTTGGTGGCGCGGTGTCGATCGAGAATCGTCATTGTTCTGCCTATCACTGTCAAAAAGCTCCTCCGGAACCTCGAGGAGGGTGAGCCCCGACTCGCGGCTTCAATAAAACGTCTTTGTGACCTGACGAAATCTGGCGTTACCGCCACCGCCTTCTCCACCAGCCCGACCGTGAACCGTTTTCTTTGTATCGGCCTTTGTTGGCGTGGGGGCTCGATTAAAATCCTTCTTTGGAAGCCCAATTTACAGCTGCCACCGCCGCAAACTGGTGGCGGGACCATGCCGAAACACGGACATTAACAACATTAGAAGAAAGGAGCAGCGGAAACTTCACGCCGACCCATCGTCAACGCACGACAATCAATGATCGGACTTTTGATCACCGTCAATCAGCTGACTCATCGAGCCGCTACCAATTTCACTGAAACACAAATACGTCGAGTCAACTCAGAGCGCTTTTCTCTCAGTCCTTCTTTCGATTCTGATTGACGCTTCGTCGTTTCCTCATCCTTGCTGTAATAGTACTAGTGTTAGCTCTATGATAGTAACTGTAGCACGCAGTTAATCGCTCTGTCGTCCCACCCCCTGACGAACGCAACGCCGTCTCTTGTTGTTCTGTAGGCGTTCGTTCATTTGATTGTTCGTTTACGACGGTCGACGGGGACCGCGCAGCGGTACTTCTTGCTTTCGCTGTTTTGGAGGCTTTGGCTACGGGGGCAGCGGTTGCTGCTGCTGATGGCAACACAGCAGCGTCGCTATCGACAATGATCACAATGATGACGTCGGGGACCGTGCTGATGCTGGCTATTGTTATAGCAATGTCAGTAGCAGACTCAGCACGAGCAGCAGCGGTAGGGACACTCGTAGCGATACTGCTGGTAACGGTTGGGTAGAGAGGGCTGACGCGAAGCCTTTAGCTGCAGAGCACATGGCCAGCCGCCAGCAGGCTCTTGGCGGCCACCTGTAGAGTGCCTCCACTCTTGTCCGTTCAGCTTCCAGACCCTCGCTCTCCTGACCGCTCGCTACGGCCGCGCATACAGATACCAGCCGCGGCGATTGGGACGCCAGCTGAGATGCTGGTCCTGCTGCCGCTGGTGACGTGTCGGCAGAGGCGCCACTTGCAGCGGGAACGACATCGACGTGCAGATCGACACGGGCACATTGGAAAGTAGTGACAGATTTGAGCATGCACTCAGACACGCACAGGCATCGTTCTTTTCGTTACATACGCACTCGCACACCGACACAAAGGAGAGGTCGACACAGCCAAAGAGATAGAAATATTCACTCGTGCTTCACCCCTCGAAAGGAGACTCGCAGTGAGCTGCAGGCAACAATAGCGAGAGACAGAGTGAGTGGATGTCGCTTGATCGATCGCTTTGAGTCTATAGTGATGCTTTGGCCTTTGAGACGCTTGAATCCGCACGGTCTCACCGCTATTGCCGTCACCGCCGCGCCGCGAGCTGTCGTCCTTTCGCCTCACGGCGTTCCATAGCTCCGTGCTTAGCTCTCTCTGTGTGTGTATGTGTGTGTGTGTGTGTGTCTATATGTGTCTCTGTGAGCGTGTCTATGTACGTTCAGCGCTCTGCCGATCGGAAACTTGTTGCCGTGAGGTAGCGCGGTAGGCATCTTTGCCTTGGATGACTGCTGTTGCTGCTGGGCCCGTAGTAGTTATAGCGGCGGCAGCGGCAGCAGCGGACAGGTAACTAGAGAATGTTGAAGGTAAGCTACGAACGGGGTGGAAATTAAGGTATAAGAGAGTTTGCGCATCAGGAGATCGTGTTCGGAGAGGCGCTTAGCCAGTTCAGCATTAAGACGCATTCGCAGCGGTGGTCTGAGCGCCTCTCTCGCAGACGACCTCCTGTGCAGAAGGTTGTTCGGAAGCAATGCGAGTTTTGCCATTACGTTTACGGACATTACAAGGCTCTGAAACGATGAAAAACGGCGGCTCACACTAGTGACGCCCCGGTGGCATCAGCGACCACCGCTGACATTAGCAGGTTACCACAGCCGACGATTTTTTCACCAGAGCGAAGGCCAGCTAAAAGAAGTTAGCTAGCTGTACGGCTATACGATGCAGCGGCAAACTACAACGATGAGAGTCAGCTCGAATGAATAGGGAAGAGAAGAAAAGACAGATCGCTGAAGCCGACTCGAGCTCAGCGAGGAGGGAGCCACTTCCGTGTCTGTCTGTGTGTGTCTTCAATGGGAGAGGGTGAACAAGCAGTCTCCATCCTGTTCATCGCCACCGCAGTCGCTAGTGCTAGCGAACCCCGACCACGAGCTGAGACGGAGGTTAGAAGAAATGAGGCTGGGGCGCAAGACCGAGCAAACTGGAACGATCTACGTTAGCGGCAGCGGCGGCAGCTGCGCGCTGCCGGCAACATGCGGTCCGTAGCGCTCTGGCTATGAGCACCCGCTGCTCGTACAGCCGCTACGATTGGGGCTGCTAAGCGGAGCAAGGCCCAGGTGAAACAAGGAATTGCAGTGGGCCAATGAAACAACAAAGACATCGATTATGAAGACGACGAAAACGAAGAAGACAACGCGTTGCCACCGATCGCTATTACAACTAAGGACCGTTATGACGCGGGTGATGGCCTGAGTGGGAGCGAGCAAGATACGGGCGGGGGCATAGGAAAATCGGGAGGACGAGAGGCAGTCGAGAGAGGAGAAGTAAGCTTCAGGAAAGTGAATAGCGGATTCAAGGAAAGTAGTGGGTAAAACACAAGTTAGATTCAGAAGGATCGGACAAACAGGGTATCATTTCTTCGTTCATAGTGCATACTGCTACTAAGTAGTGATACAACAAGATCTTACAGTAATAACAGGAAAACGCTCCGAAGACAATTTCTGCCCCGTGCCTTCTAAGCCCGTTCGAGGCGCGTGGGCGTGCCCGTTGGTGTAGGACGAAGAATGCTTAGCGACTTGTTTGGCTGTCGGTAAATGTGTACATGAACGCGTGCAGCGAACCAGATAAACGCATTCTTCACCAGGTTATTCTCATTCCGAGGAACTGGCAGATGGCCAGACGAATAGCCATTCAAAGGAGAGGAAAACAGGGCCGAAGAAACAATCGCGTTGACGTGTTCCGCAAGAGCCTGCCATCGCTGCCGCTATATGTGGCCCAACTGGCGCCGTCAACCACCGAGCTAACCGAAAGGGCTGAGCATCGAACGCTGGGTGCTGAGCGTCCCGATGAATAGCCTGTCATTCGTTGCACAATCCTGCTGTTAGGAAACGGTAGTGCGCGCTACTGGGCCGGGGGAAGGCCTGCCGCAGGTGTTACTCAAGAGATTCGATGAAGCGACTGTAAATGCGGGAAGAAATAGAACCCACCTAGGACAAGAAGCGTCCTCCGATAAAGCAAAGATAGGTAATCAGAAGAAGATAAGAAAAAAATAAATAACGCTATCTAAACTTAAAAAATGTGCTTGGTTAAATAAAAAAAAAAAGTAAGAGGGCGAAATACGAAGCGAATTCGAGAAAAACCCGATTCTCCTATGGCAAACACGTAGCACGAGCTTGCCCGCTGTCCAAGTATGGTTAATAATTCAATGAAAGGCACACTATCTTGCGCGGAGAATGCGAGCGTACAAAACTACTGGGAGATGTATGCGACAAATGCAAGCGTACTTGTCCTAGCGACTGTTACAAAGTTTGCTAAGACACCGCAACTACTTGAGCTTCGTTCAGCTCACGTACAGCCATTTGGCTGAACCTTCGTTCCGAACGTTCCCGGATACCCCATCCCCCTTCAAAGCACCGGCAGCGTCGAACAGCAGCGAGAATTGGACAACAAAATGCAGGTAGAAAAGGCTCCTCGTCTTTCTAAAAACCTCGAGCGCCGCCCGAGGCCTCCGCAATGGTTGGCAGGAACTTGAACGGAAGACCAACATCGCAGCCAGTGTCTCAGTCGTGGCCGAGTCACCTGTTCAGGAGGTCAAAAAGCGGTCGAGTTAGAGAAGCAAAGCGCCGCTACTGAGTTCACAACTGTGAAGCGACAGGCTGCTAGGCCGGCTGCGGTACACTATTTTTCCATCGAAAAGAGCTCAAGGCAACCGACACCAGCCGGGGTCAATGCCAGTCAATGGCGAGCAAGACAACTCATTGAGGATATGACGGTCTTGACGGACTCATCTCAAACTGCGCTTCGCCACAATTGCTCCAGCTGCCTCTGTTGCTCTAACCAGAAGCCGGCCAGTCAAAAGGTGGATACCCGCCTCCGGCAGCGGGGACTCGAAGCCCCGCAGTTGCTGTCCAATCACTGGGCTGGAAATGAAATGTGGATGAAATGAAATGAAGCAGTTCGTTGTCGAGGTTGAGTGAACGACGAAAGACGAACGGGAGACAGAACTACGACGCGCTGCCACTAAACTCCGACTTGGCGATGAAAGCTCCAGCCGACAGGGATTCTGTTGTTGACATATTCTGATGTTTGGGACCCTCTACCGGCAGTGGGGGACAGTAAAATCCAGCGACGGCCATTACGGACGGGGGCGGCAAACTGTTCCAGTTATTGGGTAGTCTCCAAACCCGAAATGGGAGCAGTGGCATTTGAACAGCGTGTCACTCCTCGATGACTCCTTCAGGCTGTCGATAAAGTAAACCGAGACTCTCTAAATACCATCACCGAATAGCGATGAGTAGCCAAGCAGTTGCCTCTGGCCCAAAGGAAAAGTATCAAATATTACTAGTTCGGTCGTTTTACAGCTCTGCGGCCATGTCATCCCCGCTTCTCTCAAAGGACGCACCGCATCCGCACGCTCATTTGGATAAACAGGTCTTCACAGCAGAAAAGCTCTCTCGTATTGACGATACGAGGCAATCCGCGACAAAAATGAAGCTTCTGGCAGATTTCAAAAAGCTAAGACTGATAAACAGACTGGCCGGTCTGGATCACATATGACCACCTAAGGCAATTTTAATGTTGCGCAGCTACCTGAAGCGAAGGCGGGCAACCTTTCATAACACTGACTCGTCGTAGTTCATTGGATTAGAAAAGATGGCTAACAAAGTAGACAGTTTTCTTCGAAATCGTATTCCCCTTAAATCCAAGAAGTAATTTTGAGCCAAAGTGTAATGAAATCTATAATAGCCTGAAGTCTTACCTATGTGTTGCATTGATCTTTCGAAAAGAATCATTCGCTTCATCGAAGTGTCTACTTCTCATTTTGAGCGTTTCGGTTTACGAACTACCGGACAAGGATTGCGGCTAAGTACATACTTTTGATGATTCTACAAAGAATAGTTTAATATATAGAGTTCTGGCTTTTTGAGCAACGCCGTATCTAACTAATACCTGTACGCCGTCTGGACATTGCGCTTAGTAGCACGTTAAAGGCCCCGTGTAATTATGTATGCCCATTAAATTAAGAAATACCTGAGATGACCTGGGTTTAAAATCGCCTATAGATACGCTTCACCTTACGCTGGAACGAGCCAGCCATCTGAAGCAATGCTTAGCGTGCCGGACCGTACATAATAGTTTAGACGCTTATTCATTATAACTAGGTTATCGCTGTGGGGGGGTAAGCACTCAACATCAACAAGCCACGCACGGTAACAAAATCCAAAGCGAAGCGTACGTTCAAGCAACGTCAGAAACAGGTGATACGATAACACCTAATGTTTCTTTCTTTTTTTCGTTTAGCTCGGATGCCTCCGCTCTGTTCTGGGGTTATGATGAAATTAATTCAGTTTGGTAAAATGTATTTACCTTTGTCAGGTAGATCCGAAAAACTGTTACACAAAAATGGCACTCTGTATAAATCTGTATTCGTGATAGTTCTGGAACAGATTAGGAAACTTGTTTCTCTAGGCTAGTCAAGGGTTTGAGATTCCTAACGAAATCACACGGAGGCATCGAAGTACCGAAAATCCATCACCCCATCCCGTATAACTGATACGTAGAGATGTTAATATGAATTAAGTTAAAAATGATCTTCTCTGCGCTGCGAATCGTGACGATGCCTCTAAATTCGCATTTGCTTTATCTGATAACTGATATTTGGTTTTCTACTCTAGCGTATCAGACTGCTCTCTGCACCGAAAATGTTCGACGCTTACTTTTTTAGTTGTTCAACTTACTCGCCGGAATCTGTTGCAGCTTCTCTGCCAGTATTTTCTGCTCACAAAGATTTCAGAGGTTTTCATGCAGAAAAAATCAGATCAAGCGCAACATTAAAGGAAGTAATCATTGTATAGCCATCCATTGGAGTTTTTTCCATGCAGTTTTTGCCCACAAGGTGGGCACTAAACGCTGATTAGTTAATACAACCTATTTATATCTGTATGTATAAAGCAGTGAAGTCGTATTGAAAATTGAGCGAGGGTTTAATTCTACGCTGATTTGTAAATTCATCTGTAGATCCTAGAATCTGAATTCTATTCAGTTAGATCTTCAGAAGCGTAGTGTATACCAAGTCAAAGGTCGTGGAAGAGAACACCGAACTAAAATAATATTAAAGCGTCTAGTATATACTTTTATTTGCTTTCCTTACCTTGTCCTCCGTCAGCAACATATAATATTGCTCAGCTCGTGTTTACTTTCTAATGGAGATATTGTTGTCGATGGTCCTTGGACTACTGGAGTCCAAATGAAGCGCCTGCAGTCTTCCTGTGATAATAATAGTCCCTTGTTACACGAAGTCCACTTTTCTGCCATAGTTTATTTCCCATATGTTGTTTTTCGTTCGTTGCCCCATCAGGGCCTCTCTGCAACTTTCCTCTTTATCTTCTTGGTCCAGACCATCATTATGATTATATATCATTTAGAGCGAGATCAGCTTCGGAGTATCCGTTGCCCTCGTCATTGCAGCAGCGGTCAATCAATAGCCATACGCTACCTAGGGCACGACGAGCCGTGCACCGTACAATGCGTTCGCAATGCAACGCACAAACTCAAGCGTCATTAAATGACGATGTTTTATCCTATACAAGCGGTAATAAGGCCGGATCAGTTATTATTGACGACTGCTTGTATCATACGAATTGAGCATGGACGCTTTCATGGTACAACCTTATTGATATACCAACAAATTAGATAGGTCTTACCCAATGGAATTAAAACAACAATAAATTTATTATGACGGCCGCTGGTTTTTGGCGGGGGGGGGGGGGCAAAAGCAGGAGAAAAGTAGGATTTCCATGATGTAAGAAAATAGAATTGTATATAATGCTTTTTCAACTGTTAGCTTATTTCCCTTACAACTGCAAGTTTCCATTATCAATTTTTTTCTTTTGCCACCTATGTATATACGTAGACCGAAGGCACTTAAATTGATCATCTCCATAACTCCATAACGTCGGCCACAGGATGTTGACACGAAAAAAAGTCTACACTATTTAACGGCTCAATGAATTAAAGATGATAGGTAAAGAGTATTCATTTGAAAATAACTGTAAAAATACACCGGAATTATTAAAACAATGTCACGAAGGGTTTTAGGCGGATCAACCTATGTAATCAACAATTAACTGGATAAGAGATGAGTGTGAAACGGGTGAAGCTATTTATGCTGTTCATAGGCAGGCTTGTAGAAGACCAGAAGAACATTAACGAGCTTCACCAGCTATGAACGAGTGCGAGAAGATTAGAACGAGGCGCCCTAAAAATCTGCAGGACAATCGAGTTGTGAGCCTAGCATGAGAAAAACAACCGCCCATGTCACTTAAGAGCGTTGTAAATGGAAAAAATTATGCTCCATAAATAAATGCAAATAGTAATATTTGGGAAAATTTTCGGAACGAATTACTTGTTCATATTCAAATTAAGTGGCGCAGTTAATCGACATAATTGCACTTACTTGGCACCTGTAAATCCACAGGAACACCAGGATAGATTACCAGGAGTTATCGTGTGGTGCGACACTTCAGTTGAAGGAATAGCCATACCATTACTTTTTGCCGGTGACTACTACTTAAATTTACTGCAAGAATTTTTTTGCTACGCGTTCGCAAGGACCTTATTGAATTGTGTTTCCAAAAGAATGGAGCGCCTGCGAATAATAATCGTGATGTAAGAGCATGTCTTGATGAGACCGTGATGAACAAGTGGGTTGGACAAAGGCTCCATAGAATATCCCGCCGGTTTCCCAGACCTGCCGCCAATGGGCTTCTTCTTGTGGGAGCAGTTCGAAGATAAACTTTACGTTAGAAAACCAAAAAGCTACCACAGAGCAAGAATATACCCGGACACGACATGACATGTTTGTTAAGATTTATGAATCAATAGTTATAAGCAGTGTATTGGCCATAACGGTGATAATTTTAAGGTAAGATTACACGTTTTATGTAAACTTCTTTGCAACTCAAATATTAAGGACATATGAATAAAGATTGATGTCAAATAGTGTATACATTATTAGGACGTCCTGCATATACCGCCAGCTCACCGAGACCCAGTCACTGGCGTTCAGATACAGTCATCTTGACTACTGACATGTCCGCGCCCATAGAACGAGAGGTAGTTTCGAACTGCCGTTGGTGACACGGATTTAACGACACTTAACGTAGTGCTATAACGTAAGTTACAAAGTATCCGAAATTCTACGATATAGCAGCAAGGACATTAGATGGGGACCCGTGTCCCGTTATCCCGTTACCGGTATTGTCTATCGGAGATGTTAATTTCATGCGCTTCGATAACTATTCAGTATATGTATTATGTAGCAGCGACAGTTTTATTCGGCAAATGACCCAACAAACCGACCCACCGGCGAAACAGCCAAATAACAAAATAGTATAGCACCGCTGTGGTGAACCACCCGAATGTCGACTATCGCGACGTCTGCGTTTTAATGCAATCACGATCGTTGGGGGGGGGGGGGGGGGGTCAGCGATACCTCCTTCAGATTGCGCCGATAACATAATTGGGAACAAATAGGCCACAACCGTTAGTATTTTGTGTACGGAATGGGTAATATGGTGCAATGATTGCGTATCTTCTTGATCTCGTAAATGTCTAACGACAGAGGCGCAAATGCTATCTATCATACCTATTCTTAAGTTGAGTGAGCCCCCCTATCCCCCCACGGTTGGGTTAGAGTAATATTTGTCATTGAATTCTTCCAGTGATTGTATTGTTCAAAATAACATGACATAATTATAGTCATATTATAACATTGTCTACTAAAAAAACCTCTCATTCATTCGGCACCCGAGTAAGTTCACAAGGCTGCAAAGCTCTGGCAAAGAGATCTTCTTTGCCATGTTTAAAGGCGTTTGTGGCAAAGTGCTATAACAGAGGCATTGATAGACACCGTTCCGGAGTGTCTCTAGTAAGTTTCCTTAATATATAAGATATAATAATAATAACAACAACTCTAAAAACAACAAAATTCTTCAAGCCTATTAAAAACCTGATTTCAAATTAGCAATTGAGAACCTAATGGAAGCGGGCATTCGTTATTTAAATGATTCAGTATTTGGTCAGTGTCGGTCGTCAGAATCCGTTCTGCCTAAACTGCATCGTTCTAGATGCCCAAAAATAGGCACGATGTCGACAGCTAGGAAGCAAGATTTAAATGCTTAAAGTAGATGATCTGCAAGATACGGGTCAAAACAGAGAAGGCTTCAGTGCGTTCAAAACACAGGAGTCTATTTGCCATATCTGTACTGTAATTATCAATCTCTTCTTAAACTCAAGGTTGTGTGCATGATACGAATTATATCATCAATAGTCGAGCGTGCTGATGATCGGACTATACGTAATTCGTTTACGTACCATTTCTTTTCCGTAGATATAGTATTTTTACTGTTTCACAACACGGCTACCTCAATGCGGCCCGAGCCTATTATTCGATACAAAAAACCTCTGATTACATCATGCGATAGATAAATCAATGAAAGTGCAAAATTGATGGATGTGATTAGACTCGTATGTTTTCACGAAGCTTGAAAGAAGAGATGCGTCGAATGGGTTTCTGCTGGCACCAGTCTTATGTGAAACTTTTAAACGTGTTACCCCATCGTAGCTTGACCAGGATTTTTCCTTTCCGCCGCATGATACGACTTGTTTTATTGCGTCAAGACACTTTGCAATTTCGCTAGCAGAGGACACCGTCTCAAATTTATCGACAACATAGTGCTATCCTTCAATTCGGCCGTGGGACATATTCCACAATAGGCTACCAATTGAAAACCAATGCAGGCGCATCAGTCAATTACTTTTCTGGAATACCGGTTGAAGCTAGCCTGGCGGAGAGTGCTCCCCGGAAACCGTATGGCCTTTGGCAAACGACCAACTTTCCGTGGAAGTTCTTCGTCTTCAATCGTCTATTTGAGTGTATGAAATGGTGCACTTTCAGTAAATTCAGTGTCCAAAGTCTAAGGAAATAGGTGGCCGTTCGAACTGTCATGGTTGTCGTTTCGCGCATATAGTAGGTACCTCTGATCGTCCTGGACCTTCCGTGGCCCGTTGGGCATAGTACAGCAGTTGCTCATATTTCGATTTGCTCGCTGCTGCCATTTAACCTCAACCATTCTAGGAAAGCATCGTTAGCGTACTGGCGCTTGCCGCCTGCTATCGTCGCTCTATGTTCCTTCCTACCGGTGCTACACCCCGTTAAGGTTTCGAACGACAACGTCCGCATTTTCCATAGAGTATCAACTTAGTTATTTGTGTGTATCGGCGTATTATTTTGTGTCCTCGGAACCGATGAAGCAATTTGAAACAGTGATGCTGCAGTGTAAAAACTACTTGTGAACTATATCAGTTCATTGATAGACATTGGCTTAGGTACTTCGGGCAGCGAATATCGAGAATAGGGTCAAGTCGAGAGCGATGCAAGCAGGATGTCTTTGCCTATTGGAAGGGAACAACGTAACTGATCTGCATCGAATGCCATGTATACGTCTAATAAAACCTGCTAATGGGCATCGGACGTGTCAGGCTGCAATGCAAACATCTAAAGGTAACAATGATTTAAGGATGTTTCGCTCGTCGAACACTTGGGGATAATAAGTGCCATATCAAGCAATTACAACCTAAAGGTAAACATGACAAGAGCGGGTGGGTATAATGCTTCACAGACCCATAATCAGTAGGTGACCCATTTCTCACAAGGCGCCCTAAACGACATGCAAATAAGTTGAAGCCAAAATAATAAGTTTGTTTTTTAACACAAAATATATGTATTATACCCTCTGAAGTAAAAAAAGAGCGCAGTGCGGACTATGAAAAATAAGAGCAAAATGTACTTCATACATATAACAAACGAAGTTATCCTCCGACATTGCCATAAAGTTACCTGTCTATACACGACGGTTATTGACCGCGAAAAATCATGTAAAAGTCAAGCAGAATATGTGTCTATAATCTGAGATGCGGTTAGCGTCAGAAGTAGTCTCTGTCCGATAAAAGCCAATCCCTAGACTCGAGATGGAACAATAAGGCGTGGTATCAATGGGAAGATAGATGTAGAAGAATGTAGACGACTTCAGGAGGAAACCTTCAAAAACAGTTTTGGCGGCCTAATTTTTATTTCGAATGGCCTAAAAGAAGTGAGGTCTTGGACTTATGTATGTATCTCATACGTTATCCGTATAAGGAACGCTTTTTAAAGTCTGATAATAATTAATTGTAGTAAATTAAAGAGAGGGTGTGCGAGAATAACGCGACGCTAAAGGACATGTTTAGGCATTTACTGCTGTATTTGGGTCTTGTTAAGACTTGGCAAACGAGTTAATTGATTCAGAAATGCAACGATTCGGCATATTCTCTGGTTAACACTGAAAAGGCGTCACGAAAAATTTTCTCGTCATTTATCAATTGAAAAGCAATATTATGCTGTAAGACACAATTTTTCTTCGAAAAACCATAGAATTTCTACAGTCATCTACCCAATGTCATCCACCAAACTGACGGATATTTAGCTTGGTGACAACATTTCAAAATATAAGAAATATTTACTTCAGTCTTAGGTTAAAAACGGTCAATATTTTTTCGATAACAATGTTGTCTGCTTGTAGACACCCAACGAGACCGTCAACTTTACTAATAAAAATAAGCTGAAAGACAATACCCCAAAAAAGTATACAGCGTTTCATCACAATTCGTCACATAAAAGGATCATTAGAAAGAGACTATATTAAGATAAGGACGCCGAGTCGAAAAACAAAAGGTTAAGACAATCCATAGCCATAACAGATCCTGTAAAGCTTATAGGCCTGAATAAGGTCTGTAGGCGGCTTCAATTAATTTAGATATCTTGAAAAACATTTTCATAGAAGGAAAACAGATTTAGCTTACCTTACTATACACATCTGGAAACGAAACAACACATAACCAACCCTCCATTACTCTAGAGAGATGCATGAATTTACAGAATTAGTACATCAAATCATATCGTACGTTCAAAGACCTAGGCTTAAGGTAACAGGTTAATCAATAAACGAAAGCAGCAACAACTATAAAGTTTGCCACTTGTTAATCTGATTTGAATAGAAAAAGTTTCGTGTTATATTGGCAGTATTATTGTCGCTAGACAAGGCTTCAGATGGCTACCGGCATTAAAAACAAAACCTTAAAGTTTTATAACCAAACGCGTTACCATAGCGACGCTCTAAGTGCAGTGCTTTTCTAAACAATTCTGCGATGGTGTTTCGAAAAATTTGAATAAGATTCACAGTTTTCAAGAAAGGTTGTTTAGGCGGTCAAAGTACACTAAAATCAAACGGCATAATTAATTGTCACGCAGGGATACCATATAAATATACGAAAAGTTACAGTGCAGTGTGGTATTTAATGTAAAAAATCACTTAGACCAGTTTTTTTCCGCAGTGACCATTACTTGAATTCGTTGTAGGAATCTGCTTTAGCACGTATTCGGAAGGACTTTTGTGAAGATGGCGGATCACAGTTCCAACAGAGGGCAACACCTGCACACGATGACCACGATGTAACACCATATTCTCACGAGAATCTCCCGAACAAATGAGGTGGACGAAAGAATAGCATGTAGTAGTGCCCCCGTTCCCCAAATCTGACACCAATGGTTTTGATACCATAAACATAAAGTCTGTATCAGAAAATCTATGACAACTGCGGTGATAGGAAAAATTACATACTTTATAGTTAAAATGTTAGTTGCATAAAATCAATGCTGAAGCTATGATAATCTAAATAGTATATATTTTTCTAGGATGCTCTGTATACGTGTCGGCTTGGTGAGTTGGAAACTTATGGGATTACGCCTAGATAAAATATCATTAGGTTTTCATATATATTTGATATGGAGACACTACAAGATTACACAAATACGTCTCATCGATATTCATGTGGTCCTATTTTGACCCGAAGCTATGTAACCGCTCGGACTTCACAGATAACCGTACTCGGTCCTGGGTGAACCTAAACGGCACAGAATTGGCGCTTACTTAGAGAAGAAAGACTCCTATCTTGGAGCTAAAAAGTCACTTTATGGCATATCAAAGGTAATTAGAATAATTTTAACATATATTTGCTGTGGGAGCCTAGACTGGGTAAAGGTCAGACTATGACTTATTCCACGAAGGTTCTAAGCTGCAGTTAAATTATTGGCGCTTGTGAACGCCATGTCATATGCATGCCTTGTAAATACAACGGAATCGTGTAAAGACGCGCGATATTAGTGGACACCATTTCCCCCATGTGTTTCTAGTTGACCCTTACGAGAAATACAAAAACATTTATTTCGAAAAACAAGAACTTGAGATAAAAAACACCAGCGATTTTTCCTTCTTTTTGTGAGAAGTTACTAATATGTTCGTCTTGCAAATTGATATCTATTTGTGTGTGCGTGTGTGTATATGAGCGTCCGCGTGGCGCGTGAAGTTAAAACTTCCTGACTCACAATGTTTTTTGTTCTTCGATATATGTAGCTCGTCCCGAGAAAGGGCCGAAGGTTGTTGTCTTCAAGAGGCCACTGCAAAAAGGGCTGAAGCGTTATTTTACCACAAACAGAATCTGTCTACAGAAAACATATGCTAGCATTTGATGCTTACATTATGACTACCGGCGGCCACGAATCTTTTCGTTGTTAAAACTAAAAATAAGCGAAGTATTTATTGCACCAACTGCCGGTTCTATAATCCGCTCTTAACCGTGGTCAGATTGTGAGAGAACGTAGGAAACTGCTGTCATAGCTTTGTACAAATCTGCTAGAAAAGTATGGCTTAATTATTTTTAATTGTTATTACGAATTTTTTTGCCCACTTTGAATGTGCCTATATGCCTAAGCGTACGCACGTATTTGTTACACACAGTTTGTCAATGATTACATCGCATTATAGCCTATCCGTCTGCACGACGAAGTTGGAACAAGTACCTGATTCCTGAATCAGTCGTTTGTATTATGCTGTAGAAGGCATAACCCGATCCCACTCTGTACACCGTCGTCCCGCAAAGGTTGGCTGTGAAAGTCACCCCGGGATAGAGCTCTTGGAACGACGAACAACAGTTCATTCAATGAAGATTTTATGTGACCTTCCTTAGCTATATTCTAACTAATTGGTTTGTATGCGGGAATATTATCATGTAAACCGTTAGTGCAATGCTGCTTGATTGTGTATGTGTCAGAAAAATGGGTTGTTAATGGAAGCGGGGCGGGGGGAGGGGAGGGAGAAGATGGCCCAATGCTAAAGGATTTGCGATTTAAACTCTTAAAGGGCCAACGATCATTTGATAGATATGACCCTCTATGGATACTTCTAGTAGCGCGATATGAGTATAAACAGTCGACATGCTAAAGATTTGTCGAAGGGGCTTTTCTCATTTGCAAGTGTCTGAAACAAGAGATTGCAGCTTAAACGATATTGATTCTGATATACTGTTCAGGTGAAAGTCAGTCTGAGTTATTATCTTATTTTGATCAATCATCATACAATCACGCGGACCTACTACCAAGTAAATTATATGCGGCCTATTCTCTGATTAAAAAGTGATAAGCTGAGAAACAAAAGGTTCCTCAGTTCACAATCTTGTTATAATAATAAGTCTATGGAATACATACACATAGCATTGAAATGACTGTTGTCGAGCATTCTTGTTTAGTTCCAATTGGATGTACATTTAGGCATTTCTAGCATCCACTCTCGGAGATAGCTCAATATTTCTTTTTACGGTTTCGTCCCCATCTAACTACAACTACAAGTTTGACAACGATAACAGTTACTGGACGGCATAGGCTACCAATAATGTCCGAGCAATCGCGACGCAAGCCGAAGATAGAGAGACCCTAATGGGTTTCAGTCGGCTGCAGGCAAAATCACAATGCATGTCTGTTTCTGCACGTACCTGTGGAAAGTGATGTACGTCAAAATGTACCATAACAGCAGAAGTGTTTCTTTAAAGCGACAAGTGCACCAACAGGCACGCTGTATGATAATGTGCTGTTATGCACGTGGAAGCACAGAAATTACAAAGCTAGAGCACCAAGCGTACAAAACACCCCGGTAAACTGGGTGAGAAATTCAATAATACACTGACTGTTAACAAATTGCGTGGATGGGTCGCGTTAGCGTGCAAAAGGTAACAAATGATTAGGTCTTTTTGGTTGCCACAGACGAATTTGCGAGAGGTTTACCTGTCGGGTGCTGAAATGCACAGCTGTTTGTTACTTGTAGACGCACATGCACATAGTGTACTTCGAAATAGGCGACCAACAAGAGAGCGGTTCGCAACTTGACAAATAAGCATTTTTTTCAGCACCTCATCGCTTGGGATTACATAGATCAGCAGTTATTTGACTGCTTAATAATAAAATAAAGACATTTAATAATAAACTAGGATGTTTCAGAACAGACTATCTAGTTCCAACGTCTTATGATGATGATGTTAAAGTAGGTATGATACATTTACATTGTAGAGCTGAGAAACTTGTCTAGTATCTAGGTAAGTGTTTAATACTAAATCTGCATTATAGTTACCATTGGTAGCCGTGTTACCCAACGGCGTATGGCATGCCGCATCTGGATGGTAAGACAAAGTCCATTATTCATAAAGTCGCTTTCATGTTGTTTCAGACTTTTCTTTTCTTTTCTTTTCTTTATCAGCTCCGTTCGTAAACTTGACACAAGCAAACAAAGTGCTAATACAACTTAGCGTATGTTAAGTTTCTGCAAAAAATACTGTCCTATTATAATAAATCAGACTCAAACACATTCACGGTCTACTAGTTGCTTGATACAAAGTACATCTCACCTGTCCCGTGTATCCATATAAAGCAGATACGTGATAATAAATGTTTATTTCCATAACTACTTTTTGTGTCGATTGATACTGAACATCAACATTAAACAGCGTATGAAGAACTGAAACATCCGAAGAAATTGTCGGAGCAGATATTTAAAAACGCTTCATCGATAAAAAAAAAACGACCTCATTGTATATAGTGCTGTTTACCGATGCTCGGGCCATTCACAAACAACGGAAAACAGGGAGTGCTTGTCAAATGCTTGTGGGAGCATGTCATTTTTCGCAGAATGATCTGATCTTACTGACAACTATCCGTTTACCCCCGCCCGCCCGGCTCTACTCAATTGTTTTCTGTGATCTTGCCTCACTATCAAATGGTAAAGCCACTTCGTCGCACGCTTTCCCTCAAAGCAGACCTTTATATATATACTCATTCTTTTTTTCAGTTGGCTTAATTTCTGTTCTATACAGACTTCATGTTCACTTCGGATACTGCATGTAAGAATCATGCGATCGAATTAGCCATACATAACATGTCTAGTTGTGTCCATATGAATTATATGTACGCCAACATAAAAATCTTGATGATCCTGGTCTCACTTGGATTGACTCTAGCCAGTGTTCCTTTTCCCACGTCCTAATCCGACTTACCCGAAAGGATATCACCGACAAGCCCATCAGTACGCTGGCTATCATCATCGTCGTCTCAGTCAATCGATCGCCGTGAATACCTTTCGACCCTTTGATTAGGATTTATCGATCGATAACAAGTAATCATATTCTTAGACACACAAACGTTCATATTAGCATAACATAAACAACACAAGATCAGTCACGTTTAATTAAACGTAGCCAACTATGTAACAGAGCGTCAGCTGTTAAAGACAGCGCATATTGTCGACCCTTATCGCTTGATTGATGAAATGATGAAGTAACGCCGTGTTTTCATGCTTCGATAGCAGATTTCTCTGCGATCCAAGGACAATGATCACCTGACTAAATGCTGAATTTCCGCCACGCTAATTTCTGACTGCGATCACTTCTGATTCTGGACGATGTTTAACATTAACGTTGCTTGTCTAGTGGTTTACTTTGAAAAAAAATTAGCGATATTTAGATGAATGGGGTCTATTTTAGTGTCCGATCCATGCTGAGTTGTTATCTCTTCCTTTTCCTTAGATCGTTAGATCCATGACTGTAGTAGTAGTAGTAACAAAGCTGGAAAATGATAGGAAATCCCGTTTGTAACACACTCGTCCTATACTGTTTCTTCCTGTGCTGTTTTATTTACCGCCAGACACTCAGTGCGCATGAACACTGTTGACCGAACTGGCCGCTAATGAATGACGCCGACCTTCAATTTCGTCCCACAGCCGTATACGATATGTATGTTATTTTGTTAGCTGGAGGTTATCAATATATATATATATATATATATATATATATATATATATATACTAATAGGATTGTTTTGTTTAAAACTTCTGCTTTGACATTTTGGTAATTAGGGACAGCCGATTTCCCATTTGGGTTTAATAGTCAATTCACGGTCCGGTAGTTGCCGAACACAGAGCTGTACAGTGGTCAGAATACTCTTCAGAAGTGTTTTTTTTTTTTTTTTTTTACCTTACACTTTTGCCTTGCCTCTTTTTCTGTCTAACGACTCCAGTAGTATTTACATGCTGTGTTGTGACACCTTATCCTCAAAATACTAATATTAGCGTTACCATCAGTCCTGCCTAGTGACATTTTTTCTACTATCATCAGTATCAAGCTTTATTACTTCATTATCATTGCAACATTCGACCCGCCAATTCAATTGTGTATACTGTACACTAGTTAAATTCAAATCGGTACTAATGAGAGTAACTTCGGGGTATCCGACCGCGACAGAAACGCTTCTAGTTCTGCAAACATTACCAACTGTCTGAGGGTCGAGGCGCCAAGGGGTGGCTGGGGGATGTATGTCGATATAGGGTACGTACATATACTGCGCACATATATAGAATAATGCGAAAGTAGTATTTGTTAGATTTCTTCGCGCTTTATATATTTGTCTTAATCGGTGATTTTCGCCGCTAAGACGGCTGGCGAAATTGCCGACAAGACACGCAGTTAAATACCTGTCTGGAAAGCCGGCATAGGTATAGTTGGTGCAGCCGTAAACGAGAGGCAATAAGAAAAGCACAGAGAGATATAGAGGGTTATAGGAATCCTCGATATAGGCCAAAACATTTAGCCAGGCCAAATTAAGATTCCAGACAAGCGGGTTGCAGCTTACATGGTCAATAGGTGGATGAATCAAGTGTTGGTTTATTTTAATAGACCATCGCCCGTATAAACGTAACAGCGGTCCGTATCTGAATTAACTATACTTCTGGTTAATTACTGTTATTACTTACTCATGATCATTACTGTTAGACATAAAATAAAATTGGCTGAAAATTATAATTAGAATAATAGTAAGACCAATGCTTATAAAAGTTATGGCTATTACCAATGATCGCTGAGAAGCTTTTAAGCGGAACAATAGCGACAAATGTGGGGCGTTCTTAGTAACAGAAACCATCGGCATTAATTATAATCGATAATAAATACAATTGTTTAAAGCGCGTAATTCCTTGCTTAATTAAAACATAGCTATTAAGATACCAACACGCAAGGTTTATCTTTTGCTTTTCTCTAAGTCAATCATATGCCGCTTTATTCAGAAATGACAGTTTATATTTATCAAGTACATCGATGGATTGCGCTTGTTAGTCATATAATCTGCAAAATTTCATGCGTAAAGGTGCAACAAAAGGACCCTAATCTTCTCGACAGTCTCTGAATTGGACTCTTTTTTGGATGAGAAATGTAGTATAAGCTGTACAAAAAAAGATAGTAATATTGTCTGGTAATACAAAGTAGGACCTCATTCAAGTTATGAAACCTTTTAGAGCGGTCAAAGCAGTTTTTGATCTTCAGTATTTTCTGCTCTGTTGGTCGTAACACGATCAATAAATATAATTAATGTTACTGATCTAAGACCACACGGAACAAATATATATATATAATTCGAGGCCTTAAGCTGGAACGATCTGGCCAATAGCACGTAGAAAATAATTTTTCTTAGCTGTCCTATTATTGTCTTCCATACTGAGTAAATTCAGATAGTAGATTAAATTGAAAATTTTCATACAACTTTCAATGTATTACAGTAAAGGTTTTCTTTTTGTTTTGGTTATCGTATTCTGTGCTATACGGCAAAGTAAATGACCAAGCCCTCGGGGTCCTGTATGTTCAGCACGTTTTATTAGAGAACTTGGTTTTGTACACTACCTACTTTATTGAGCATGATTGAGAAGCGTGATCACGTATGTACAGTATATACATTCACAAGCAGGATTAATGCATGCAAGCATACACAGAGAAAAGCTTCGCTGAAAACTTCTATTAAACGTGCTTATTTTGCTTACAAGCACATTTATTATCCTAATTGCAGTATATCTATATAGTCTTCATTATTTTTTTCTAGCTGTCGATAGAACACAACTTTTTTTTCTGTTTATTTTCGCTATATTTGAACAAAAATCACATAGAATCATACCAAATCTTTTCTTGTGCACTGTGCTTCAAGCTCACACCACGGCGTGTAGCATTAAATACTGAATATAGAGTTTAGTCCTGAATCAGCAAAATTGTTGATAGCTCTTCGGACAGTACAAACTAGTAGGGCGTTTGGCGTTGTTCCGATCCTTAACAGACATCTTGATAAGGAAAGAGACAATGACCCATTAAAACTCGTTTAAAGTAAATTCTCCGAGTTAGCTACATATATACGTACCATAGCGTACATATATCCCCCAACGCACAGGCATTTCCTAGGTATGGCTTGCAGTTGGCTATGTGAGCAGCCATGGATGGTGACGCTGTCTCGGCATCACGAAAAACAACGCCAAATGGTTACGTAAAGCGTTTAAACGTCAATCGCATACCTACAATAACGGTCAAAATATAATGACTCCCTGTTATTCCATATCGTACGCCTCTAGACACTAGAGGTCAACTTGTTCTAGCTCCGTTATATGTGTCACTACTGTCAAATGGCCAGACGATGAAGTGAGATTTTCATTAAATAGTGACCTTTTCCTTATGCTCTGCCTAGGGTTACGCTATTGTTACCTATACAGATGTTGTTCCACGTTTTGTAAATGGCATCTTGTACCTTAACCATTACGCGCACAGTATGAAGTGTCTGATCGTGAACGGGCGGTTCGCATAGAGTTGACACCTTTTTGTTTGACATTTGCCCATCATATATTGGTCTGCCGGTAGAATCAACGGATTCGGAAAGCTGAGAATTGCGGGAACATATAGAGGTGTTCAATAGTTGACATTTTTTCAACTGGTGGAAAACTTAACGCGCAATTCCTTTATGAGCGCGAAGGAAAAGTTTCCTTGTACATTCGTAACACAGCTGCCTATTGATTTTCCAGGATTTTTTTTTCACTGTTTATTGCGATGCCTGCCTAGAATGATTTTTCCCTGCGGACGATGTAGGAGTCTAGGATCCGTTAGAGTCATCGAAGGGAATCCTTCGTGGCAGCAATCTTTAATTTAGGAAGCTTTAGACAAAGCTACTTCCCAATAATAAGGTTTGTTAACGAGACTACCTTTAATAGTTTGAACTTTCAGATATGTCAGCTTTTTGAAAAGGGTACTCACCCTTTTAATGTCTAGGAACTAATGATGACGTGATTTGCATATTTATCCATCGCGTAGATAAATAAATAATCCCAGCTAATACTGAAAAATCCATAAACGTATGGTTCACCAAGCTACGTCCCGAGTACTCGGCTCTTCAGTTTATCCGAGACTATTCCGTCATTGATCACAATCTACAGGTGAGCACAGCCCTCATGCGGCGACTCGTTGCCTCTTTAGCAAATAAATGCACAACACAGTTTTACGTTAGCACGTCTTGATACCACAAGGAGAATCGCTAAAGTCACCTGGCCTAGTTCCAAGTGACAAGACAGTGACAACAACCGACGTGAATAAATCACTCATAAAACGGTAATGATAGGCCGAAGCGCACAGCAATCGAAAACTCACTATAGTGCCCCATGTCCACCATTTTTTACTTCAAATTCTCGTCTTCGGTTTGAAGCCGTGTCTCCCCTGACTTTGTCGCTTATTGAGGATTGCGCTGAGGTTGAGTTCAAAGACAAATCTATATGTCACTGTCCATCTTCACCGCACCCTCAACTTTTCTAACCTTCAAGTCTGGTGAGGTGACCTGCTGAGGATCCGTGCAGCGCTACAATGCAACCGCAACAATAAAGTCCGCCATTTCGAGGCAACATAGCCTCGCTGTAGATTTTGGGTAAGGGCACCTGGTATTGCTGCTGCTATCTGCCCTCGGCAGACAGCGATGTTACTTGGACACGCATCAGCGAAGGAACACCTCAAGAGCAATAGCGGCAATGCTCCACGTCGATGCCAACTGCGGCATCAGAAACAGTCGTAGCGAGGCAGCTGCAACAAAATCGAAACGATAAAACGTTTCTTTACCCACCTGCAATACCGGCCCCGATCACTTGCCTGTGGCCAACTCGCTGATGATGTATGTGTCCCCATCGAGGTACAATATCTAACAATTGTATATCAACTATGTAAGGCAAGAACCGCGATCGCGAGTTCGTTCACTGGACGTCTGCATCCGTTGGTCGCTGTGTGTCCTTGTTCATTAATACAGGGCCTCGGCTTCCTCCTGTCAGGTTGATCTCGACATACGATATTGCCTATGGCGTTCTTGTTGTTGTTTGTGGAAAGTTGGGTTGAAATCTATTGGGGTATGTTTACGCTGACCTTTCTCTTAAGGTACCAGCGTGACAGTGACATCAACACGCACACCGACAGCATAAAACAGCGCCGTATTTTGAAGAAGAACGACAAACGATAAATTTGTCGCTCGACGACTCCAAGTCAATAACAAAAAAATAGAAAAAAAAAAGATACTAGTAGAAATAGTAGTAACAGTGCCAGCAGAAGATATGGCATGAGTTAGAATGCCGTTGACGACGTGGGCAGGAGGTCTCTTTGTCTTCTGGTCGCCTGTTGTGGACAGATGCACGCGCACACCAGGTACGCTGAGTCGTCCTGGTTGCGCGCGGCTTCACGCATGTTCCGTTCGATCACATAGACGTTGCTGTTATAAGAGTTGCTGATGTTGTTGCTACTGCATATGATCGAAAAATGAATTGTACCAACAGCAGTAACAGCCCGTCAGTGCCCGGTAAGCCGCAATAGCGCGCTGCCAGCGACGCCGGTTCAGGCACCGGAGTCACACTATTAAAAGCCATGGAGAAATGCGGGGCTCTGGGAGCGCTTAACGCTGTTGCTGGACCTACCGCCGCAGATGCCGCCGATGCTACAGAGGAACAACGACCGTGAGACAACGGGAGCGAGCCCGAGAGCCCGGTTGCTCTTCGAAAAATCAGTCATTCGAACTAGTGGCATCAGCCGATTCTCTAGCATGTCCGCGCGAACGGCAGGAGCAGCAGCACTATAGTACCAGCTTCAGTAACATAAAGTTTAACAGTCGGTCGCAGGAGCAAGTGAGAAGGCTGACGTGGGAGGATACGAAGAGCCTAGCTCACCCACCGACCTAATCGCTGAGTGTAACCAAAGTTCATGAAAGATGGTAGCCCGGCTAAGTGTTCAGGCGCAACGCAATGCCGGCCACCTCACCGTCACTGCTCATACATCCACACGGACCATGATGGACCTTGAATAGGACACAACACAGAAGAAGCAGGAAAGAGTTGTGTTCATTTGAGGTGCTGATAATTGACCGCAGGCCGCATGGTTTGCTTCAGAAGGAACAAGTGGTCCTGGTCGCTTTTTTCCGACAACTTAGGCGAATTCACCACTATCGTGCTACATATTGCTTGCGTTATAGAGGGCGTTCCGTAAATCAGGACGCATTTTGGTAGACCGTTTGTCCTAGCAGGCGTGCACAAGCGTTTCTGAAATTCTCAGTGCTAGAAAAAGGGCCGTGCACTCTAACGAACTAATCATAACCAAAGCAAGAGGTGTGGGTTCGGAATACGAATTTAGATTAGCTACTACTTAATAGCTTTGCAGTAGATGGACACCCACTGAGGCTATACATTGCCTTGGCCGCTTGAACTCGACGGCTGCTGTTAGTCTCTATGCGGCTTCGGGAGAGGCCAAGGAAGATTTTCATATGACCGAACGGAAATCGATATAGAAATTAGATTTATGTAGGAGTTGGAAAATGTATTAAGATGGTGCGAGAAGCTATTCCTAATGATCTCGGAATTCTCATGCGGAAACTAACGGCTGCTGTTTGCCAGAGGAGAATCTCAATTTCCATTTGGATCGTCTGAATAGGGTCCGATCTTTAACCCACTTTAAACTTTTCGTGCTGTTTTGCACGCTTGTCCTCTCTTCATTCTTAATGTACCCACTTGAATCTGCTAGGTTTTTCTGTGTCTGGCGTGTTACATAAAGATTTCGATAACCATATAGATTGACTCATGGCTACAATAGATTAAAAGTTAACCCGTGTTAAAAAAGTTAAACCATGATAACAGGTCCATTTTATAGTCCGACCTGTAAGAGATACCCCTGTCCTCGCATGCGAAAACTAACCAATCTGTCTTTTGGTTTAGATTCAGCTTACTGACAAATTCTGCCTTTTAGCCTATAAAGATCAACTTTGGCGTCAATTAAGCGCCAACACCCCGCAGCGTCAGTGAACATCTAGGCATTATAGGCGCTCATAGACATCTATGGCATAATCTGTTGATGATGATCTTACGTCAGCCTGCGCATCTATTACCTCCCCAGGGGTAGCGTTTGTCTCAACAATGGTACAACTATTGGTGGCTTAGCAGCAGACAGTGGGCGGAGATTCGGGAAGAGTGGATCCAGCCAGGCGATGATCATCAGAGAGGCCGACGACGGTGGGGGCGCCGATGTCGACCGATCATACAATGCAGGCAGTCATCGTATTTGACTGACTTTTCTGATGCGGTCCGCTACCGGCCGCTACTGGCAACCGCCGAAGTCGCTTGCTGCCGCTACCGCGAGACTGGTGCTTCTGATGCTGCGTTTGATAGTATTGTTGCTGTTTGGTTTGGCTTACCGCGTAGCTAGTTGTTGGGTTCATCCGGAGTGGCAGGATTGGAGCATTTAAGGGGTTCGCATTGGACACGCAGTGACGGTTACCACTAGCGAATCTGGGGGATTTCAACCGAGAAGAGTGAACGCTTCAAAGAGGGTGCGGTAAATAATGCGCAATTGGATTCGTATTGGGGAAGGAGATCAGTGTTCGTGCTGGACGCAAATCAACAGAATGACTGAATAGCATTCGTTGTGTAGTATATTGCACCATGTGGCAACGTTCCTACTGACGACAATATATGTGTGTTGCTGATCAATACCCACGGAGCGATTGATACGTGCCAACATTGTAAGTGCTACTGCAAGTGGATCAAAGTTCGTACACATTAAGCTTTGGTGGCAATGATGGCCTATGATAAAAATGTTCTGGAAAAGTCAACGGCCAGAAGAAGAGCACACGCCAACTTGAGCTTAAAGTCTACAAAAAATAAAGTAGAAAAATAGGCAAGAAAGTTACTCGATTAGTTGGCATTTACATAAGCAGGGCAAGCAATGAACTTGTTCCCTTCAAATCCTTATGTCTTTCCACAAGAAATCATCTGATGGTATCGTGTGATAGACCTTGTTCGTCTCGACGCTACCAAGGCCACAAATTCGATCGCCGCATGTCGCGCATAACCGTGTACAATTATCCCTATCAAGAATCCACCCACGAGACAAAAAACGGATATACTACCTACAAAGTAGTCTTCCACTTAAACGCAGCATAATCTGCACCGCCCCCTCTGAGGTATTTAGGGAACCATCCTTGAAGACACGAAAGCGATGAAGCCTGAATGCCTTTCCGAAGCTAATGACTAGTGGGCACTGGCCAGTAGCCGAAGTGGACACAGCTTCGCAGATGATTGCCACTGCGGCATCAGAGTTGGACAGACAGGCTTATAGACAGATAGATTACGACGGTCGAGTTCGGCGACAGGAGAGGCACGTAGCGCGTAACCGAACGAAGCATAAAGTCCATCACGAAATGCCGACATCACCAACTACGGAAAATCTATCTATCTGTCCGAAGAAACAACAACAACAATGACGACAATAGTATTCGAACTTACCTTTGGTGAACTTTGCACGTTCGTCAAATGCAACTGATGTTGATCCTGAACGTTAACTTAAACTGTCATTACTAGATCATCACGATTTCAGATCTGCTTCGGGCCTCACCCGACTATTTTACCTTATGTATCTAACTCTGTAGGCGTAACACTTTTTTCGATTATTGTTGTTTACTAGCTCACGGGCTACGGACTATAGTAGAAGTCCTGCTCGAAACATATTTATTTGAACACCACAGAACCTAATCATTTGGAAAGGTATATATGATAAGTTTTTCAACTTTGGAACGGTCTAGCGTCTAACCGACATATATGGAAGAACATTCAGCCTAAGGGACGCGCTCATAATGCATGAATCCCCTTCACTGCTAGTTATAAATCTAATTTCGAAGTCTTATTTCCTTATGAATACCTAATAAACTGTATTTTTGTTAACTTCATATGTTTACATGTTGACACTTCATGCACCTCATGGCTAGTCCATAGTACAAACTGAAGTCGACTAATAATCGTCATAATTTGTGAGTTCGACCAATATCGGCTTCTCAGATCTTATCAGGACGTGTTTATTGTCATTTTGCTCATATACGTATTGACTGTAAGGGTTTCGAAAACATCGCTCAGGAACATCGAGGCGTTATTAGTATCGGTATATTTGAAATTTATTGGACGAGGCGCGATATTGGTCTCATCTTGAGCATGCAATAATAACAAAATTTGAGAATATATCACACACATCCATATCCATATATATATATGAGCGAAAATTTTGAATTTTTCTCATCATAGCATATCGCTATAGTTATGCATCTGGTGAACTTGTAATCCGTTTTTCGTCAAACTTAGCCTTCCTTGTTCTGCGCCATGCTATTACTTCAACCGTTACCGATTTTAGCGACCAATAGGAAAGAGTTGTTGTAGGCGGCGCCGATGCCAGTTAACTCAAAGCGAAGTTCATTCTTATCATTGTCGTTAAGTATTTCGTCATTTCTATTGGCATGATAAATCTTCCTTAAGTTATTCGATCCGCCTAAGAGTCCTACCGCCCCCAGAAAATTCCCTGCTGCTTGAATATCTATCTACTAAGCGCACAAGAGGTGTTTCTAAGCGTTTTTTTTTTTTTTTTTTTTAGCGGTTGTTACCGCAACTAATGCTTCCGCCTCTCGATAACAACAGTCACGGGCTTTCGCATAATGCTGATATGCGAAAATAATGCGGCTGCTGGACGGACAAGAAACTGAAACGGTAAGTCTGTACTCAGCCACGATTCCTTTATAGATGTCGAAAACGAGAGAAGATTGAATGTCTGCGCCACGTCTACATATAATATAAACACCCTTTTCCCCCCTATGGCAGTAATGGGGTTACGCTTCCCGCTTTCTAAACTCTACTCGAACAAGCATGAAGATGTAAGAATTTGAAAAAAAAACTAGCAAAATGGTAATCATAAGGAGAAATAAAAAAAAAAAATATATATATATATATATATATATATATATATATATATGTACAACATACCGTCTGTCTGCCGCCTAGTAGTCGCCTACCTATTTTTGTGTGACATGGAATCACTGGTTGGGTTCTTTCAAAGATTATATGATAACCGACCATGTGGACTAGAGACCCTGTGGATTAGTTTCGGTTTGGCTGGCCATTGATAACTACCTGCCACTTATGCTAAAAGAGATGTTTGAATTGGGCCGACCTACCTATTGATTTGCTTTTGTTATGATACCGTGTTCCGTTCATGTACTACGTATTTATCAAATGTGCTTCTTGTACATCCGAAGCTATGTACTTCAGCCGTCAATTGTCCCGAACACCCAAAATAAGTGGGTAGTAGCGCGGCGAAATTTAACCCACGTACAGAAAACTTCCACTCTTGAAAGATAGGGAACCGAATACATAGGCCTGCTTTATGGCGCTGTAACAATGCGAATTAAACTTAATACGAATTGTAATATTTTCACTAAAATATTTGCATTTTAGAGGATTTCCATAACAATATCGAAAGTAGACTATGGGTCACCTTTGGGTCGAATCTAATCGCAGACATGTGAGTACTTACGCAATAAGGCAACTCTCTAGGTATTCTTTGTGAGAACGATTGCCTATCCGTAGTTCTAGGAAATGGTCTTGACCTGGAAAACCTTCCGTTGGCGGAGGCCCCTATCAACCACCCGTGGCTAAAGTAAGGTGCTTTTCAAACCTAGCCTCGATAATGGAACCTGATTCAATTGTTGACGGCCTGTCGTCCATGATCACTGTAGATCAATGTAGAGTAATGGAAGGCATTTGTTGGGATTAACTACTGGCAAGTGCTACGCAGGAACGATTAGGGCTTTCAAACGTAGGACAATCTCTACGGGTTCCAGTTAGCAAAGTTTTGATAGTATAGTTTCTGATAAAGGAAAGCTGGAGTCGCTTATTACCAGATAAAAATGACTATATATATATACTAAACAAGTCGCTTTTCTTATTTAGAAACTCAACTGTAAATACCTGCTTTTGCAGTAGATCGGACACATCGATCTATTAACAAATATGTGAATACCGGCAAAATCAGCACATACTATTAACGTTTTTATACTAACTGTACTATTTGTCTAAATAACGGTATCACGCGTTGTGTCATCTACAACCGTAGTAAATAATTAATCTCCCAGCTAAGTAGAAGGAAACAGCTAGCGTACATTTACGCTGTACATAATTATCGGATTAATTACTATATTTATTAAAGGCCACTGATTAACCGGGACCAAATAAAGTATTTAATTAAAAGTTCTTTAATTTAGATATTCACATTAGCAATGGCCCTACCATTTTAGCATAACAGTAACATCCACGAGGTGCATAAACATAGATACGAAACAAGCTTCGAACCGTCATGCCGTAACCATATCGACCTCAAGAAGACACGCAACCGTGTTATTGTGCTTTCAGTCGTTCGAGTTTTCCTTTTTGCTTCGCTCCATACGGATGCCGTAGATATCGTTCTGATTAGAAATTAAATTATACTAAAATAAATAAGTAGGAGTAACAGCGACAACCAAGCCCCCCCATTAGCGGATCTTGCGCCTGCCGTTAAGCCGCCTGATGATCTGTTTTAGCGGCTGCCGTTACAGCCCAAGTGAGAACTTCACGACCCCTACCCACTCCGCCCCCCCTTATCGTCCCAACACGCCAACTGTCGTTCATCTCTTACCACTTCTGTTCAGCCAATTCGTGCGACGTGACATGTCATCGAATTTACCGCAAAGGAATATTTTCTTCGGGCGCTTTCTCCCGTATGTATCATAACATACTATCATTTGCTGTCTTCTGACAAATGAGACTTTTGATCTTCTTCATTTGCTTCAGCGTCGTTTTCTATGGCGACGGCTGCTGTCCCTTCTGACGTTTAGTTCCCTTCACTTTCACCTGGTCCGGTCCGATCTGTTTGTAGACGGGATCAACACGCCAACCAGCTGTAGCAGAGGCTTCGTCTACAGTGGCGGCGATTTGCGGCGGCGGCGGCTGCTGCCGCGATAGACACGAATGTCAATCCGAAGATGGCCAGAATGAACAGTCGTTTGTTCATTCGTTGGAAATCTTCTTTAATTGCAGTCGTCGTGACCGTCCGCCCAGTGGTGGCCCACGTGGGTCTCAGTGGTATCTACGCAGATACCATACACATGAGGGCCTGTGGTTGGCGCCGATCGTTGCCCGCAATGCTGGGTCTTGCGGCCGCAGCATTGAACCATAACGGGCATCGTCGGCCGACCGCTAGACGGGGGCAATGATGCGCCGCACGAATAGTTGGAGAACCGAATAGACTGGTTAGTGGCGGAGTGTTGTAAAAACGAAGGAAAGGGGGCTACAGTCGTTACAGAGAAACTTGTCCAAGATAATGGAATGTGTGAAAAAAATAGAAAACAAATAATGGCTAGGGTCAGAAAAAAACTGCGGTAAACACTGGGTAAATACAGTAGACATGGGCAGAAAAAGAAGAGGAACCGTAATAACAGCAACGACAACGGCAACGTCATACTCAGCGTAGTCCACAATAGATAGTACGTACTAGATACATATAGTAACATGAGTGAAAGCTCCGAAAGTTCTTAATGATCTTCAGACACCAGCACAATCATTATCACCATTCTAATTGACATATAGTTTGTGGAATTTGTTTGTTGCGCAGAGTTACAAAAAGTAGAAATAGTAAGAGAGAAAGAGATAAACAGTCGTAAACGATATTCAATTCAACGATAACATCATCATGACCATCATCAAGCATAGCAACGGCAATAACAATAAACCATAAAGTAGTATACTATTCTAGTTTGTATTACTGCTATCTAGCCACAACATGGCAGACATGTATACTAATGTGTTGCTGACTCATTACCAACGATGAATAAACAGAACCAATAACGAAAAAGCAAAAAAAAATAAAGCGTCTTAAAAAAGTAGTCTATTTAGAGACTCAACTTCGTAGTTTTCCAAAACAGCAACTTTTGTATGTTACGTTCAATCGATGGAAAAATTACAGCTGGGGAAGGACATCCTGCCACGCGTACGGGAGTCAGAAATTGAAGTTGCGTTAACGGGCTTAGGCTCTTCGGGCATGTTAACTTTAGCATAAGCATGAAGCATCGTATATAGCCATCGTATGTATATACATATGACTTAGTAACCAAATACTATATAAACAAAGCAGAGAAGTGATTTGGCCAGAGTGATCGCACGGACCGTGTCAATTATACCACCAGCAATAGTAATACAAGTCATCTCATAGATAAACTGTTTACAGACATGAGCCAATAACTGGCATCCAATCAGCTACCAAAGTACGGAAATAATATGATTCCAATGATTTATCTGGGAACGAGATTCCTACCGGACGTTCTGCCAGTCAGCGTGAATATCCTCTAGAAAAAAAGACGACGATAAACCGGTGGAGACGAACTATTTTAATCGTGCATTATTAGCAAGACGGATCTGGCGGCACAGTACCTTTACGTACAACGGCCGCAGTCATTGGCGTAGCAGTCCCATAGCGATTGCGTGAGGGAACTACTTCGCTGTATTCCACTTCGGTTGCCACTGCTGTTACTTCGGCGATACAGTATATATATATATATATACGCCGACTGTGTGTATATATATATATATATATATAATGTATATATATATATATATACATTGTAAAGAAGACGCAATATACGCTCGTATTATAGGTGCTAAAGTACTTAGCTACTTTTGGACTACTACCGCGTTCTTCAAGTTACCTTCCGACTTCTATACAGCTCTGGAGTTGTCCGACGGAAATAAATGAACCATCGGAGGTGATCTGAGTAGGTATAACATAGGGGATCAAGTCAAGGTTCAAATATAAGGATCTTTCTTGGTATGTCTTAAAACTATTTGCCGATTTAGTATGCTGTGGGAACGGGAACACTCGATTTTATACAGTGTTTATTAGGTGCAAAACTGACTGCTTCATATTTAATCACATGGCTCGGATTTGTATAAACGTACGAGAGATTGAAGTATGACCCAGGGAAATTTGCTCTCTCTAAAAAGTTTAATTTTTTTTTTATTAATTAATCTCAATTCTCTAAAACGTATAATTTTTCTTTTCAAATTGTTCCTCGGTTAGTTTTTTGTCAATTTCAAATTATATATATTTTGTGAATTTTTTTTAACTCCCCTAAAAATGTGACAGCGGATAATGGAAGATTTGCAATGAGAGGACCCTAAGAAAGAAAAACGTCGGCTGTTCGTATAAAAGGATCTGAGTATGTTTTCATACATGCTCCGTATAGAGCAAGTTTTTTCAAGCTAATCTACTACTACAGCTTAGATCCATTACTAGTGACGTATTGCCGGAAGCCGATAGTCTTGGCTTTTGCCAGAATGGATTAAGGCCTTTTTGCACGGAAATGCTTCATATCGTCACATGGGAAACAGGCCTGGACTCATGTGCGCATGACCGTTATATAAAGGAAACGCTCAAGCTACTCGAGGAGATAATAAAATTTGCTTATGTTGTGTTTTCATCTGCTGCCATTCGTTAGCGTTGATACTCTTGATTTACTTCATTTTTTTTTACTTTATTTACTAGTGGTTATTCAGTTCCGGCTTGTGCTGTCATTTATCATCAATACGAGCAAGCCCGCACACAGCTACCTACTTAGTGATAAAGGCTGGTAATCCGTAATTGATTATAGCTTCATTTGTCAAATATACCAAATAGGATCATGGACAGTAAAGGAGCAAGCTCATTCTTTTTTTTTTACTACCATATATGTGCCCATCAAATATGAAAATCGTCAAACATGTTAATACCTATACTGGGTTGTGGTACGTTTCTAACGTACGCACCGTATGCTGGGCCCTATGCTTTGAACGGTAATATCGCCAATATATATGTGCATTATGTGTTCGCTTAACACGTGTAACAACGTAACGTAACATGTTACTAATAACGATTGTCGTTCAACAGATCGCGGATCGGAGAAACGTAATTTATTTAGAACACGATCACAGCGTCTTAGTCATAGAGTTGCTCGAAGCCCAACAGCTGCTGCAGTAGTAACTGATTTGGGTTGAGCTACTTCAATTTAAGGGCACGATGGCTATTCTTAAGGCAAGAAAAAAAACTGTATAAACACGCGTCTCTTACAGCGTTTTTTCAGGCGATGACATGTGGCTAAACTGTTTGCAACAGTCTGACTTCTAGACATTTCTTTCTCGGTCACAGTACAATCAATAGAACCAGCTATGCACATCTATAAATTTAGAACTAACACAAATGCCAGGAGACGCAAAAACCGTCGGCAATTTTTGTGGATGAAATCTAAAATTAATGATTACGCAGCGGCGTTTCTATTTTTTTTTTTTTTTTTTTTTTAGTTGAGTTACCTTGGCCGGACAACAATGCTATGCCGGTTTGACGTTCCCGCAACGACACCGCTGAACGGCTAGACAACCTAACCGTTAGCTGAAAAGCTACTTTTCATCATTACAAATGACATTCGCACCGTGTCTGTCCTATATACAGAGTGTATTTTATCTGTATCTGTATTGATGAAGCTGTCAAGTGCTAATTCCTAAGTGTTTCGATTATAAATTAACACAGAATCGGATGATATGCTCAAAATCATAACGAAAACCTGTTAACTTTCACATTATTATTATTATTATTGTCAATCGTCCTTATTTTCACTTATTGCGGACAGATGCTATAAGTTTGGCCATTGTTCCATGACATGACAAAAGCGATCTGCAAGATGTTTCCTTTACCGTAATGCCCCTGATCAACATCAATTAAGTTGCTAATAAATCACGCCCCCCCGCCCCACTTCATGCAATAGTCTTCATAATCCACATTTGAGACACAGTATGCTTTTCTGAGCCCTGCACAGCCCAAGACGATGACAGCGTTTCACCTTTCAATGACGGATCCAGTTAACGAGTCACGCTTAAATCCTTTAGCTTGCGAAATACTACAGTTAAGATCTATTTGATCAGCGAGGCAATGATGAGCGATGATTAAAGCCATCGCGAGCCGATGTTGGCCAGATAGAAGACTTCGTTTATCTTCGTCAAGTCTGTCGTAATGCGATCCGAAGTGACTGTGGTTATTGAAGACGCTAGGTTTCCCGGTGATAGTCGAACGTACCATGTGAGGCGCTAGGAGCGTTCGGATAAACGGATCGAGAGTGGGGGGGCCAATCTGTGGGGTATGACGGGATGGCGGAACAGACGTTTTGCGCTGGGCAGTGCAGACAGCAGGAGTCAATGCATGAATTGATATTCAGCATTGGGGTACGTTGCTGTGCATCTGACGCCCAGCGATAAACACCGGGGTGGCTGGTACTGGCGCTTGACCACTGGATACTACGAAGAGCGAGGCCTCATTCTGCAGCGAAATCGAACGAAATCAAGGTGAAAAATAATGGCCATTTAATATGATGGACGTATTAACGTATTTCTTTACATTATCAGCCTGCCGTTATCATGATTATCATTATTAATAGTAAATACGATTTTAGTAATAACTGTAATCATCAACAGCATGATCGTTGTATGTTATCTCCGTATCTACGTTCTATAGTAGTAATTGTCAATGGCCGTTAAGTTGCGCTTCGATATGCGGCCCGTGTCGTACAGAATAACCGATTTACATTGATCGACGACACATTATTTCCATCGAAATATACACGTACATACGTATATCGTACATACGCCAGTACGCACCTGTTTATGCATGTAAACATTCCGTCGCCTTTTATATATTCCTTAATCACTTCTAAACTGATACAAACTGTCCAGTGAAACAAATTATCCAGTGCATTATTGGTTTATAAACAGGATTGAAGCGGCTCATCAGCCTTCGATTATGCCTCGTCAGCCACTTTCATATTTATTGCATGAAGTTGAGCATAGCGTTGATCTGAGGAATAAGAGTGATTGCCAGTGGCAATCTCAGTTTAAACGCGCTGTGAGGTCTATAGACTTTGTTGTTCAATGTCGTGTCGTGAATGTTCTAGATAGTAATGCCTTTCCATACGTATGGAGGTGTACGTCGACAACTCTAACTATTGATCTGGCCGGAGAGGCTTTCTGATCTTGCATTTTATGTATTGCGTGCTTGCGTACGAATTTGGTTATTGGATCAGATCGTATTGGCTTTAATCTGAAATTGTGTCACTTCGTTAACCTCAGCTTTATGATTTATATAGAACACAGTGTTGACAAGGATAGTGTCCCAATGACAGTTGTAAACCAAAGCGCTAGGGCAGGAAGTATAGCGAAGGAATATAATGTCAATAATTCAAATCCCGCACGCAGAAGGTCATTTAAGAAAACCTCTATTAAAGTCGTGTTCCACTGTCACGTCAGGAAACCTTTGTGAGAGGGTCTACAAATTCTCTCAGCAAACCCAACGAAATCAGCTGGCGTCTGTTATATTACTTACCCCTTACACTAAACTAACAAAAAAAAAAAAAGTCAGTTCATCAAATGATGAAGAAAGCATGATCTCAAGTGAACATTGACGACAGCAGTAGGTAAATGGACGATACACGGATGTACAGAAATGAGACTCACTCTGCAGCCAAAATTACTGACACAGAAAACGTGCGACAAATAAAGAGAAATCGGCCAAAGAAAAAAAAATCTACGCTTTGTTATAAAACAGAATCTGCCTGGTGAATTTTCGTTAAAGGTTATTTCGCCAGCACCAGTCTGTCTGCTCATAACAATAGTTTTAGCAGCAACTAAATTGGAATACATGACCAAAAAGACTATATTGCTATTTTCCGATACGGCGGACAGCTTTTGTGTCAAATGCAAAGTTCCTCCATTCGTCTTTGGATACGTGGAAATCTCAAAGTAGCAAACGCATGGACAGGCCTCCTATCAATCTGAAATTATCTTTAGTTGCTACGAGCATTTTCCTAATGTCGCTACCGCAAAATGAAAATCCAAAAAGAACGTACCTGTCATTCCTGCTGTTGCCCCTAAAGGGAGGGCAAGAATGAAAGCCAAAAGTTCGCGTTCTGCATTGATACGCGAAATTCGCTATAGGACTCGCCCCAAACGCCGAGAATGATACGTCCGAGGCCACCCCCTCCCCCTTGCAACCGCGGCGTGGACGCTTCAATCGGGTGTCGAAATATCGCCGAGGGAGACAAACCTGTTTCTAATGTTTTTCTTTCAATTATAGGTAAGAAAATTGCCTTCTAGTAAGACATGAAGTGATTGAATGCTAATGCGAATATTGGTAGAAATATTAAATGGGTAAAAAAGACTGGATCGGATGTGGGGATTTGGCGGCGGGAAAATAATTTTTAGATACATGATATCGCCTTCGTTAACAATTGCAGATTTGTGATACTTATATAGAAGCTGGACGAAAAATATATCTATCCTGATTAGTGTAGGCGATTCTTGAGCAAGTTGTGTGCCAAATGTGAAGACCCTTAATCACATTTAAAGATTCTGGCCTTTGGTTCGCTGTCCTTTAACACATTGCTACGTTCGACTTTCGAACGCCCAGTTACACTATATTGATTTCTGCCTTAAAAAAAGGCTTTTATTTCATCTCAATCATTGTGACTAGACATTTGTCTAGCGGGATTAAAAGGTTACACTGTACAATACTTTATATGCATGGATTTATAGTATCCATGATAAATAAATGCAACAGACAACAAAACAGTTTATTTGCTAATTTATTTCCAAATACCTAACAGACGATAACTCATACTCATTACGTTCGTCTGTAGAATATATCATGCCTTTTTCCGTTATGATTAATTATCGGCAGGTAGCTTTTCGTTCTATCAGTGCGCTGCCATTATCGTCATTGACGGCATCGTTGGTGGCTACCGGCGTATTTATGGGCTCGGCAGGATAAACAAATGCATTCGTCATTTTTCGGCTGGTTTTTTTCTTTATTTCTACTAATTTTGTCTCCGTGATTAATGATATTATAATATTACTATAATTACGCTATAAAAAAACATTAATAGTATTCAGTATTTTCGCAGTGATAATCGAGCCATAACTGATCATTCCAATTTCGACATATGGTCTTGCACTGACACTGGATAATAGTTCTTTCTTCAAAGAAGTATATTGTTTAGTTCGCATTATGACTGTCTTGAAACGCAAAGGTCATAGATAAAAAGATCAGAGAACACTCGGATCCGTAGGTTATGCTAATGAAATATAGAATTCTTACTTCGTACTCCTGATCGTTATGCTCATGACCCAATTTAGTAGGCTATTCGAGTTCATCTAGCTAGGCCAACTTACCTTGCCCAGTGTCAAAAAAACTGCCATATCATAGGTATCATTCGTGCACAGTGCTTTAGTGGGAGGACACATCTGATAAATAGACACCATCTGGCCATTGAAGGCATCTACTTTTCCTAACGGACCCTTATTTTGTAATTTTTATGAGAAAAAAATACGATATAAAATATGGAAAGTACAGGCAAAAAATACTTGACGAGTGAATCACAGGTCACTTCAAAGGATCATGGTACAAGCTGGAACGAAATGGATGGTCAGTTTTTACGCAATTTACCTTACAATTATTATTACAAATCATGATTATCGTACGTCAATTTTGTGGTTGTAATAGATGTATATATATATATGTGTGTGTGTGTTGTTTGTACTGCAATACGTTCATTAGGTCTTCATGTGCATTTTTGTAAAGTTACGGTAGATGGCAATCTTCTCCCATAAGCATAGGTAATACGATGTCGCAGATGGACGCCGTTTTCGGTATAATCTTACTCACCAACACTGTCACAACGCAGAGTAATCATGACGTCCTATTCTCATAGGACGTCATGATTACGTTGTAGAGTAGGACTATGCGTGAAACTGCCGTGCCATCAGTGTGTGTAAATCACCTACGTGCACAAACCTTTAGCTAATAATAACTAGGTACCAAAAACTGTATGCCACTATCAAGCTTAGCGGCCATATCCCAACAGGAAATGTATCCTGAGAATGTAAAGGTACGCACATGTGCAGCTCAAGTTTGTCAGGAAGAAATTTTCGATAGGTGAACTTGAAAAAGAAAAGGCCTTCTAAGTAAAAGAGGATAACACATATGAGCTTATGGGTGTGAAGTGGCTACTTCTTAACCATCCAAAAACTTCATTTTTGTTGGCCAAAAATTATTTTCTTACTTTTTCGTTGTAGCATGCTAGATATCTTACATGAAATTATCAGGTTAGGTGAGTTTTCATCCATCAGAGTTACTTCATGCTTCCAATGCGACTTTTGATTTATGGCTTACGTGAATCTTTAATCTTACTTTTCCTCCACGTACGAATATAACCATAGCACCATGTTGCTATTGATGAGACACTAGAAAACAATTTAGTCTCTGTACCGCTATTACAAGTAATAAGTATATATATACTTATTACTGATATATTTATGTACGTATTTATATGTAGTATGGTAACCGTAAACAAAATAACTGACTCCATGTCATTTGCAGCAATGCTATCAAACGATTATGACAATTTTGTAATTATTATAAGTTTAAAATGTGTTTTGATGTTAGAGTACCATGGAACTCTCAAGGATAATTGGCAAGGAAAGAGTGGCAAAAGAAAGATTGCTAAAGAGAAGGTGGAAAGGAAAATTTTTCTCCTGCCATAATCATATAATGAACGTCTGGCTTCAATTCATTACGACGCCATAGGGAAACGGTAAGTGAAAACGTTTTCTGAACCGTTGTAAAAGTCTGACGCTTTACTTAATTGTGTAGCATTGTTAGTTACTGTATAAACGATAAGGTTCGTTTGAGTTCTGTTGTATACTATGCCTCATTGTTATTATTCATATCAACTACTTAGTATAGCCTGAAGGACTGGATTCCAGTCCTAGTTGATCCTTCTGGGCCCCTCATTAACAGCGTCCCATGCCTTCCCGCCCAAGCACTCTTCCTATAATAATAATAATAAGTGTTAGTAATAGATGCTTTGTTGTGGGAAACGTGACATAGTCACACACACTTTACAATATCTTCAATGCGAAATTGGGGTACGAGATGTATTGATTCTGCGTTGTGAGTGCGATGCTCCAAGAATTGAGGCAAATCAAATGTACGGATTTTATATTTCATCTATATATAATAACAAAACGTGGTAAATACATGTGTACTTAATCGCTTCTGTATACGTTCATGGTAGCTCGGGCATTTCAAGTATCACGTTTTCTTTTGTTTATGCGTGATGTGATGATCCCGGTTATGTAAGGCGATTATAGTTAATTTTGTAGATAGTGGGTCTCTGTATTGTTGCCAATGCATAGCCGGTTAAGGGCCAGCTTGCGGACTAGAAACAGGAAACAGGGCGAGCGAGTGAGATACCCATTGGCCAGTAACGGTCCACAGTCCATGGCTCGAAAGTGGCGCCCACAAACCGGTCGGGTTTACGACAGAAGTAGCGCCGCTTAACGGGCCACCCATGAAGAAGACGTACCGTTGTCCTGTGCCTTATAAACGTAACTTGAGCGCGGCGTCTTTGCTTTAACGAAAAATAATAAACGAGCTGCAATTTTCGACGCTAGCAAAGACATCGACGGCGAAGGATACTGTCATAGTACAGTTTACCATAGATACAATATACAGACCGACGTTGTACTGTAGCTAGTACGTTAGCAACTGCTGTCCGTGGACCTTTGGCAGACGGAAAAGACGCGTTCTGTATAAACAAGTGCTGACGAATTAGGATAACCCCCTCAATGCTATAAACAAGTATTAGTAGTGAAAAGTTAACGACCAATTTCGACTAATTGTTCATACAACTATATTCATTCTGACTGCAATAGTAAGCCAATAAATTGATATAACACGAATTGATTCTATTGTACAGGCCGGGCGCCGCCTACTCAGACTGTCCGCCTGTCAGACAGATCAGTGTGAAGCGTATTGTTCACCCCACAATGCCGTGAAGCGCGGATCGTTTGTAGATGCTGTTTTAGCTATTGTTTCATGTGTTTCAGTGATAGATTAAAAACAAAAAAAAAAAACAAGAGAGAGGTAAAGTATCTCGATAAGCGATTATTTTCAAGGCTTCGCCAAAGGTTTAACTCGTTTAAGTAATACTGCTCCAAGTAAGAAAATATGGAGTTGTGTGATGTGTAAATGCTTTGCAAACGTAACGGTAGCGCTGTCACTTATCCTTTAAGAGGGCAATAGCAAATAACAGGTGTTGTCGGAAGTACTTGAGGGCAAATCCACTCAACAAAGGGCGCACGCCGTTTCTGTCGGCTTACGAAAGTTGCTAAAGAAAGTTAGGCAGTGATTTAATAGGTACCATGATGACATTAATTAATCCACTTATAAATCCATGGGTAGATATGCCGCGGGTACGTACTCGCGATTCGTACCCCAACGAATCCGTGCCATGCAGAATAAGAGTCACAACACATATCTCAAAAGCATCCGCGTAAGCCGGTGCGAACGCTCAAGAAAGGAATAGCCATTCCGTAAACGATTGTTATTGGCAAAAGCTACCATCGTCCAAGAATCTCGATATTTTTGTATCAAATGCAATATATGCAGAACTATAGCATATATTATTACATAAGATCAGCAGTAAAGACGCGTCGGCGTTTATTACGCAATATGGCAGCGCTCATCATGTACAATTGGCCCGTAACCGTTACATAGCGCTTAATATAAAACGATTATACGAGAAATGCGAGTCCAGATACCTGGGCTTGGTCGGAGCAGCCTCCCTAGACAACACAGCTTCTAACCCGGACGAGCCCGGACGTGGACCTCGGCACAGCAGCCATGATGAACTCACCCTCCATCCGACTGATCCAGACAATATGTTGCATGTCGATTATCACAGGTGTTAAACCCTCACATGGATCCGTGGTACGATCCATAGAAGGTGAATCGCTAGAACAGTTAACCAATGCCGCACGCGGCTATAGAGCGCGATGCGTTTGATATGTGTATTTTTTTCCGGCCGCGTTTAACATGAGAATATCTAACCTACGTTAGGTTAAAGTGTAATACCGAATAGACACAGTCACTTTAACGGCAGGCCCAGTTCCGAGAAGGGTCTAGGCGCATCGATCATCTCGCTCGTCAAGCGATCGGCTCATTAGTAGTCAACATTGTACGGCTTCCGAACCGCATTTATCATTCTGCACGTTTCTTCACGCTACTTGTAAATGTCCAATTTATAATAAGCTATGGGTCTCGTTGGGCAGGGTGTGACGGAGCTAAGTTCGACAGAATATTTTACGACGTTTAGAATATTTCATTAATTAGAAAGAGAGTTTAGTCTATAATTTATATCCTTGCACTTATTATGCATATCGTAACGCTAGTTGCTACCGCAAAGGTTGTCGGACTGCAAGAACTATCCTCTCGTGATGTGTGAATTAGAATGCTCGCTTTCTGGGTCAACCGGCCCATAGGACTAAATTACTTATTACTTTTAGATTTTTCACTTTAGAGGCAGGAATGGATCGATGTATCAGCAACAGTTACCTTTATTTTAAATAACTATTAAACGTTATTACGGATTTGTATAGCGATCGCACGAAACTAGTTACGTATTTAACTTGACGGCTAACAGAACTTTTGTTAAGTAGTTTGCAAACATACGACGTCGTTCACTTAGCTCGTCTGTGAGTATCACAAAGATCGTAACTGTGTATGAAATCAAGCCCAAACCTTGATTTCAGACTCCGCCGTTGCTGCATAGCTACGTTACGTAAGGGATCTTTTCGTTTATATCTAATGAATGTTTGATCGTTAATAATTCGATGGATCGTAAAATTACTGTGTCTTTCTGCGGCAAGTAAGTTGACCTATTTCAGTAGGGAAGCACATTTCACACTCCTCAGGAAGTTTTGTTTATCAAGATGAATCAATTGAATACGGCAGCATCGTGCCTGTTTCCTTGCTCGAATAGGGAAATTCATTCATAGAACGGCAAAAGGAAAATGCCGACCCATTACGGAGATGTGTGGCAAAAAGTGGCAATGCCATTCAACTAAAGTGCTCCGGTTTCTCGACGGCCGTCTCTTGTTCAATACGTCCTGTTTGGGTGGTGCTAAATCACGCACTGAGTACCTGGGCGGCGACTATCATCAAACTATAGAACCTTGAAGAAACTTCATAGTTACTAAGCGCTAGCAAAGCTGATTCCGCAGCTGTTCCGTATATGATTTACTGTGTACGCAGTTAACGAGGACCCAGAATCAGCGTTATCGTACACATATTTAATGAAAAAGAACTCTAGGTATACAACGCACGTTTCACGCTATATAAAGGTTATATATATAACTAGTATGAACGGAACTAACGGCGGGTTGGGTTTCAAGGTTATTTTCAGCATCGCTTTAATAATGTTGAATAGTTTATGATTTTCCATTTATTTGTGTAACGTAAAAAAAAAGCTATGATTTCCCGGTAGGCGCTACCAGAACCGCGTGACTTTTCCCTACGTCTGCATGCCGGGAAATGGCATATACGTTCCCTTTATTGAGGGTACGCGTTTCTTCGTTTATACGCTGCGATAAAACTGAGCAGAACGTGAAGCGCGTACACAATATGACCTATTTATTATTCTATCTATTATAACTTAACTAATAAATATTCGTTCATCACGTGGTCGTTCAGATGTTTCTTAGTGAAATGCTGTTTCGCCAGATGAAATGCGCAGCTTCCAGAAGATCAACGAGAACTTATCAATATGGTTTGCCCTAAACGGGAACACCGGCAACATGTGTAACAACAGTGCTAAGTTTCTTGTGTTATTTACGAAGGTTTTCTTACTTTCAATAACATTTCGATGTGTCAGCTTTTTATCAAATTTCTTGATCTAATCGGTTGTCGCCTCCATTATGTTAAGCGTATAAATATCTATCGGATCTGGGTATTTGCACGTATCATTCATAAACGTGCACTGGCTGATTCGCTACGCATCTAACAATCGGTCGCAATAACAAACTAACTTAAGGCTTTAATATAATAAGTGGCAGTTATTGAACTTTTTATACAAGTTGATATGTATTTGTTCGTATCTTTCGGTGCCTTCAGTATGTATCTTACCCCGAAACGTCTAAATATTTGCTATCTGCTAATACGATATCAATCTGCCAATATGCGTGCCGCAGAACTCCAAGTTAAAAAGCACCGTTTATAATTGAATAAAGATTTTAGATATGAAAGTTCTAATTGCCTTACTCTAAATGCTTGAAATACGTTGTGCTGGTTCTAAAAGTTACGTTACGTTACAAAATTTGAACTAGCCGTTTAATTAGGACAAACAAAGAAATTTTATACATATTGATGCTATGCATAAATAAATCCATTGTGCTCTTCGTGTTTTATCTATTCATTACTACTTAAAGGGCGTCCAACGATCGGTGTAGCTCCTTGATGCTTGTACAGCGTTGCGCTTGCTTTATTTCAACGATCTGGCTTGCCTTTGTGTCCCAGAGGCTATGCAATGTGGATAGTTTAGGACAGAGCACCATTCAATAGTTGCTACAAGTCATAGTGACCTATTTATTTGAAGCTGTTCGCGGAATTCCATTGATGAAACAACCCCAGGAGATAGCAATCTTCAACTATATCAACTTTGATAGATTGAAGTGGTACATCTATTCTCGCAGGTATAACTGTGTGGATTGCATACGCTTTTTGCTGGTACACTCTAAGCAAACATCCCTTGACACCATGTTATTAAATGTATTACATATTGTTGACGATGAATCAATAAAGATGGCTTCCTCACCAGGGTCAGGCTTCGCTTAGTAATTTTATTACGATGGGCATATGCCATCATTGACAAATACGTTAAGTCGAATAATTGTAACAAACATCTTGTATGTACATAGGTGATGCAATCAGGAAATCGGCAAAAAAAAAAATGAATACCGCCATGATCATTAGATAGTTAGCTGGCTGGCTAGCTGCACACTGCGTTTACAAACACCCGCTCTTATGGTCACGTCTCGATAAATGTACAGAAAATGCAGATAGTTAGGCTAAAACAATAACGGAAATACTAACAACATGATGTCCTGCAATAGTAAAACATAGACGTACAATCGAAACTTGCTGGCTTATTAAATAATTTGCTGGTGATGATTTCGATCGGGGGAAACTCGGCAATGGCAGGTAATAAATTCGATATGTACCCGTTCTGATGGATAATTAGCGGGTGCCGCAGATTGATTTCTACCGTGATCTTTACTCTATGTACATCAGCTATGTTGTATAGCTAAAGTAATGCTTTGCTACTTCGGATCGTCACTGTTGTTGTAATAGTTGTAATAACAAGAGAAGCGGTTGAAGGACCGACCGACTTCATCTTGTATCTTTAGATGCGTATACGGAAGATCTTTACTATCTTTGATAACTAATAGACGCTAGCATGCTATTACTTTGACTTTAATCAGTAGAAAATCAACTTTTGTCTATATGTATTTTACAGTAGTACACACACAGAATACGGTACTTTGACGAACTCTTCCTCGTAGTGAATATGTATTTATCCATTACTACACAAAAGTCAGGTCTTTCAACAGTGTGTTGTTTTCAGAATAGAAACGAAAATCAGCTGAACGAATCCCCGCTGAGATTATCAGCTTATCGTATTTCCCCAAATCGACACTGTCCCATGTCGCAAATAAACATAGGGCTGCCGAAGCAGCAGCAGCAGCAGGTCCCAACAACGGAAAATTCACATTAGAGAAAGAAAAGTACGGACTGCCAAGTTCATTATTGGCCCTCTAAAACTGCATTTCCAATGATCCCGCTATTTTGATCAGCGCAGTAGCGAAAAAACTGGATGTGAGTGGTCGCACGACGTCGTGGCCTGTTCCCAGGTACATGTCGTACGTCATAAAGGTCAGACACATGTTTCTCGAGGACAATGAAGCAAAGAGCTTTGACCGGCGTTATTTACTGTTCGATCTGCTCAAGAATACAACAGCAGATCATTGTCGATTTTGCTCTGACGAGAAGTTCTTTATCTTTAACGGATTAATGAACAACAAATAATGGCGTGTTCACTCACGGGCCAGAGGATGTGTTTACTGTGGGTAAAATCAAAGTTTGAGTATGGTATCTAGTGAGGCACACCACACGCTACCATCCTTCTTCCCGACAAATAGGCGAATCACTAGAGAAGCCTATGTACATGTTCTACAAAGCTTCATGCCACTGTGTCTACACAGCCGAAGTGTTCGGCAGAAGACTGCGTCTTTAGGAGCAAAGTCTTCCGTAGGGCATTTATAGAAGCCGTTGGATGCAAAGTCACAGTTGCTTAGGGAACAGCCATGTTCTAGGATGGGCACATTTGGCCGTCAACGGCCTAGATTTGAACTGCGCTATTGGCCGACAGACCAATAAGGCGCGACGTGATACCGCCGAGTGACTCGCTCTCGTTATCAACAAAGCGTTCGCAAAGTTGCAAAGGGAACATCTCAAACGGCTCTGTGATAGTTTGAGGACCCGAGTTGAAGCTGTGATCATAATAAATAGTGAATATATATATGTAACAAAAAGGTCTGCTTTCTAAAAGCGACAAAGACAATTATTGCTATCGACGTATATAAAGCCAGCAATGCAAAGGGTTTTGAGCACATTATACGGAACATCTTGGCCAGGGCTGAAGAACAAAAGCCTGAGGTGCAATGCGGCGCTGCCGTCTTTCTTGCTCTCCCTCGATTAAAACGTGTGCATGACTTTTCTGTCCCCCAAAAGTCGCGTCTTTAGAGAAAAGGTATTTTTTGCATTGAACCATTGAGCTTGAATCTGTTGTGCTTTTAAACTGTACCTCGCTGTCGTCCATGTTAACTAGAAAAGAAGGATCCTGTTATTGCGCCATGACGATGTAGTTTTATGTTTACCTTGAGGGAAAAGAGGACATACCCTATATTAAAATCGACCAGCTGTTGGTTCGTGCTACTCACAATTTAATTTACGTTATATGACACAGGTTTCTTATAACTCAAAATCAGGATTGAAGTAAGTCATGAGGAATTTACTGGAAGCACACATTTGTCGCTTAATTCATTTCAAATACAATGGATCCATGTGATTCTTTCAGTTGATTATTAACGTTCTCATTAATTTTTGTTTGCGGCGGCTTTCGGTGAGGGGTCATGAAAATAGTAGTCCGCTCTGCTTGGTTACCTGTTCTCCTCTTTCCGGTTAGCGCGCCGCTTCCATGGCAGATTATCTATTACCATATAAAGTTACGCGTACTGTTAGTATTAGCACTTCCCACACACACACATGTATATAAACGTATGTTCGTATGAGTACAGTTTCATATTTTGAATTAAATTACAAACATTATGCGCGTGCGTCTGCTTTGGTTGACGTGAAAAGAGGCATTGCTGATATGCGCAAGAATAGATCTATTTAATGATCTCATTGTTGCGTGGGGGGCGTACATGAGGACATGCGGATGCAGAACTTGTGCCTGCTACCAATATATTAGATGTGTGCATATATATATTAGATTCAATTTTATACTGTAGGATTATTTTAATTTTGTAGTGAACTGCCCAGGGCTAAAACCTCTTAGTGTTTTTTTTCTACTGCTGTTGTTGCAGCTGCACACAACCGTTGGCTGTGGTCTGTGGCTGTTCTGGACAAGACAGGTCTGTATAGGGTGGTCCTTTACCCAGTTGCCTATATACAGTATACACGAAACAGAAGTTTAGTAGAAACCAATTCAACGTACGTACATGCTAACTTACCAATGCATAATTTTTAAGTGGCTGTTATGCACAGCACCTGTACGTACACCTTCAGCTTGTAAATGGTAACTTCGCCGAAATCGAGGTCATCACGGAATAGAACATAATACATACTTATCATAGCTTCCGGTAGTGCTAGCCCCGCACTACATAAATGGATTCACAGAATTATGCATTGTTATCTGTTATCGGTGATCCTTTATTCGGCGAGCTTCAATGGATATCTACATCGTCTCTGTAACAAAATGGTTAAATTTCAAATCATGACTTGAATATTTTCCACTGTTGAGCGCACCGTTGAGACGATTTTTCAGATCGGATCGGATCGGATCGGAAGTCGCAGACAAAAGCGGTACAGAAGGCTTAGGTTGCTAAAGTACATCGCATTACGGTGGGGTGCGACGACATTGGCGCTACAAACGAAGAGACAATGATGCACTTATAATCTATTCTATCGGCACGTTTTTATTGTTCTATGACTTTTATGTCTTCCATGTCTAAATTTTGTATATGTCTCAATGATATTTGTAGAAATATAAATACATATATATTAGTCCAGGTTTCAATTAGAAATATTCATTGTTGTGTGCCACTTTAGCGAAAGAAGCAGAAAAGAATAGGTGGAAATGAAGTGACCAGTCATTTATTGAAATTTTAGCCAGTCCCGTACGAAACGCAAATCGCTATCGGACGCCATCGCTGAATCACTAAGCCGGCTTAATGGGTGCTTCAATGGACTCGTGAACACTGACGTACAAATAAATACCTGTTCGACTGGTAGACCACGGAAGGCAATAAGCGAAGATGAGATCTTCGAAGAACGCCCTGTCCTCTCTTCACACAAACGTTGCCGTCAGGCTCAGGCTGCCCCCACATACACACCGTTGCCAATAATGCCCTTCTAGCTGCTCCGGCGCTGGGATTGACGCCGCTTTCGTCATTGGTCGCCGTTGCCAAAACCGTTGCTGCTGCTGCTTTTACAAATTGTATTTTAACGAAATGCACAATCAGAGCAAACGGACAGCTAACGGTCTGCTTATCCAGAAAATCCAGTAAAGCTTCTTGAATAGTAGTTGCTAGCCTTGGTCTTATATAGTGGCATGCATAGAAGAACCCCTGCGTGTGTGACGGTTCCGTTTGCGTCGGTAAGTAAATAGTATATACATACAGATAGGTCCGCTTGTTAGGATAGCCGAGTATCTACAGCATGAACCCTATGAGAAACAACGGCGAACTGGATTAGTCATATACGAATAGGCAGATGGTTGAACGATAACAGTTGTGTACCTCTGATGCACTGTGGACTGTTAGTTGATATAATATAGTGGATCCAATTAGAAAATTTGACCGGAATAGAAGTTGCGTTAAGAAACGTATGCTAGCGGAAAGGATACATAAAAGAAGAGACACTGCTTTTGCTGGATTACTATCAAATACATCACACTAACAAAATAAGTGATAGTTCGTTTATTTAAATATTGGAAGCTGTATCGTGATTTTCGAAGCGTAACACGGTTTAGAGGTGAGCGGCCAACAAGCCCTGACAATGAAAATAGCGAACCGTGGCATCGGAGAGTAAGATAATTGAAAATGTCTATCGAGAGTCTGTATTTGGAGTGGTTCGATTTGTGAAATGTATCATTTGGCCCCTGGTTCTAGCGTTTAGTACGCCCAGACCGTTTGCACCGAAGGTGAACGTACATCCAAAGCGACTTTGTTTTACATCACGAGTTGACTAATGAATCAGCCAAGAGCTTGAAGCTATAAGCGGTCTGGCGGTATTGTTTATCGTGCTGTGAATAATTTCGAAATCTGACTCAGTTTTGTAAGAGTGGCCATGTGCGTTCGCGTCGTGTACAGCTGGCTAGGGCGTTTGTCTCTGTTTCTTTTTTAGATCATTTGTGATTTGTCTATGCCTTCCCATCGTCTTGAATTATTAAGAAAAAAGAATCATCAGGCCGTTTGTTTGAAAGGTCTGCTCGAGTGCGGCATTTCACCCGTTCTGTTAATACAACTTAACTTAACGATCGTTGTGTGTTGTGTGCGACTACCTGCAGATTTATAGAATTGCGTCAACTACCTCTGCATAATCATTTTGTATCACCACGTTATCCTGTGTGCCGTCTTTATATTGTTGTTGATTCCGCCATTTTCATTGCGACTGATGTTTATCGTTGATGCTGTCGTCTCCATCGCTTAATGATTATCCAGTCGTAAAGATATATGTATATAAGCGATGCGCGCGTGTTTTTTTGCATTCTAACAGATGCGCTATCCAGATATTCGTCGGACATCGAGTGTTGACGAATAGTATAGCAACAATTCCAGGTGAGATTTGGCCGATCCATATGAGCGGTCACCAAGGACATTCTATAATCGGAGATTACATTGGTCGGAATAATTCTATGCACGAAATGGCTGACGTTGAACGAGGTCGCCACCGGGAGCCAGCAGTCACTACGTTCTACATCGAAAGTTGTAGCCAGTAGCAGAATCACACACGCAGTATCTCCTTGGTTGAAAAATATAATCATTACGATGAGGAAAGTAAGCTTTCGCTTCTGTGAAGGATTTTGCGTGAGGTTATGTTATCCTCGTAAGATTTTCGTTCGTCTCTCTCTTTTTTTGTGCGATGGTACGATCGCGGCCGAATCTCAGGATCGAAGGACGGATCGCTATGAAAAATGCCTAAACAGAAGAGCGCTAATCTTGATTATCTTCTAATAAATAGTATACTGTTGCCTTCGGGTGTTGTTTCACTGAAAGGTGGCGGTCTATGTAGAAATATAATGAACGCATCGACTATTACCAAGCGATACGTAACCACTGGCATGCGTGTGTGACACGGATATGAGGAAAGGCTGCCAAATCCGGCATTTTAACATAGTTCACCTAAGATTTTTGCATGATTATCAAATTAACTCTATCAACCGGCCTTTCGTTTTTGGTCCGCAACCTTCATACAATATATCCAAATTTACCACATCAAATAATAATGCAAATAGCTATAATGACATATTAGATCATATTTAGATATACAATAGTTAATCAGCTTTTATACACGACTAGCTTTCTGATCAAGCTGTTTAAGAAGATTATAGGCTTAGCAAGTAAATAAATTTCGATGAATTCCCCAGGTTTTTGTTGACGATGAAGACGGTGGCGTTGATAATGGTATGATTATGATGCATATGGCAGCGCAGGACCAAATGTCATGATTTTATATATTTTTCTGACTTACTTTATCGTCTTCTTACAGCCGAAGATCGAGCTGTTTCTCCTTCGCTTTCTGCTATAATTCTTCATTTGTTCAATGAGACACATGGGCGATCTTCGGTATTTCGGTTGCGCGATGTGCGATGCCGTCTGTTTATGTCACGCCTGGCGACCTCGCTAGCGTGACACTGCTCATAGAGTTCTGCACTCGCTTCATCGTCCAGGCTCTCTTTCAACGATGACCACCACTCGAAATCCACCGTGTCTATCCGCATCGGCAGCGAAGCTCAAAGCAACAACAGCCGTGGGTGCCACTGCCAATGTTCGGACTACCATATTAGACTATTTCACCAAGAGAGGCGCGGGTCTATTTTGGGTGGTGCCTGTCTGCCGCCTGACCATCCATCTATCGAGGCACCGAATCGAGCTTTCCGCCCGAAAGCCACTCAGTCAGCCAAATTCAACCAACCGAACTTGCGTCAGCGTCACCGGAACGGAAAAAAACATCAACAGAGTGAATTACGCGCGAAGTGATGGTGTCGTGGCCGCTATCATCGTGGCTGAAGTCCACGAAGCAGTCATCTCCAGTAGAACGCTGATCGCAACACATAGTCCAAACAAAGACGAATACACAACTATATGATGCTGTGTCCGGCTCCACAAGCTCCGTAGCGGCCTCTGGAGCACAAATACTGCACATGCAGCTTTGTCTAAATCAACTCATGCCCCTGCTGCGGCCGATGATGATGATAATACGAGCAGCAGCACGATATGGACGGAAAATACGCGCTAGGATAAGAAGGAGAAGGACTCGATCGAATAACGAATTCAGAAGATTCCCCCGTTAGAGAAGAAAATTCCCGCGCCCGAATCGGTGCGTCGCTCAGCGATCATAAGACCAACGTCGACTGAACACTTACAGACGGAATATACACGTTGTAGAGCCTCTCGCTATAGAAGAGAATCAAGAAGATGCCAAGAGCCTAAAATGACCTCAACCATACCATTATTGAAGAGATTGAATTTTGACATTGTTTCGTATAGGACATACCCGACAAGTAGCGTTGAATTTCATAGCTCACAGGAACAAATGTCGAAAAGCTCATTCCGATTTATTACAGAATTGGACATCATATGATACGCCATCTTGAGAAAAGGCACATTTAATAGAGTGATCAGTATACAAACGTATTTTGTTGCTGCTACGACGCTGTGAAGATCGTTAGCGCAGGCGAAGCGGTAGTGGTTAACGACTGCTGGATTATCGGACGGGAGAGGTAGACTGGCTAATGCTATGACTATAAAGTTAAATCGATCTCGTGAACGTGAGCTTCTGGAGCCGATCGAATAGTCGGAATGATAAATTGTCATATATATATATATATATATATATATATATATGATAGACAAACACCTGCCATTTCTGGATACTGCATGCATTATCGATGAGAAGATATATGATCTAGTTAGACGCCGCAAATACTTTAATCTATCTTACCGTTTGTTTCATTCCTTTTCTGTAAAAAATGTCTTTTTGATTGTCCGTAGGTTCAGACACCGTAAAGTCATGCCGTGTATCCGCTCATTGTCATGAACTCAAGAACCGTATTTCCGGCTTACCGATTTTGCCACTGGGTAGCTACGGACGAATCATGCTGAAAGTACTACTAATGGAGTAACTTATTTGAAAGGATCGTGTTTTTCAAGCAATCCACTGTCTTTATGGTATCCTGTAAAGTAAGTTATAGCAAATCCCATTTATTTCGTCAAAATTGATACACAGGTACAGGAAATCGTTCCAAGAGTTTGACCTATTTGACTAACTGTTGTCACTTGAGTTCGTTCGGATAGCCATTAAGGCTATTCTGATTCCTACAGAATCTACAAAATGCTATTTTGATTCCCAAAAAAACGTTCAGATGGCGCGATATCTGAAAGCCTCAATGATTAAGATTTGAAAAGGACCATAGAATCCTTTGAAATTATTAATTAAGCTGTCAGTAGCAAACTGAATAGTTTTAATTTAATAATTATTGTTTGACTTGTGGCCTACCTAGTAAAATTAACAGCGTATGCCCACCGTTAGGTGGTGTACCAACGGCTCATCGTAATTTCTGGAGGGCAAACGGACCGAATTATTTTTTTTTTAGAGCACATTATTCAATATAACAAGGGAAATATAATAATAACAATAATAGAAAAGAAACTGGCTAATGGACGCTACGGCAAAGGGAAAATTATCGTCCTTTTTGTTAGGTCGACCTTTTCAAACACGTTTATATGAGTTGGTTACGGGTTTTTTTTTTATTTGACACAAAAAATCAATAGCTAATTAGTTATGAACAACGGGATGGACCAAATATGCAATAAATCGATTTATTTTGAACTCATCACTGAACTATCAGTGTCTTGTGCGCGCCACAATGACGGCACTACGTAAAAATTTTTCATGTATATAAAGCATAGGCGTGAAAATCAGATTGATTTCCTTTTGTATTTTCTATTAGACAATATCGATTGTCATTAGCATTATTCCAATCAGACTCGATCAGTCATCGAGATGATTGTTATTACTGTTAGCAGAGCCTGCTTTGATTGCGCCCCTCAAATATCCGGCCTGCACATTCGTTGAATGTAAAAATTTCGACTCTTTATGTCTCGTTGTCCCCGATCATCAGGACAATTGAGGAAAAACAGCGTTGGGTTGTATTTTATTATTGTTATCACTCAATGAAACCACTTAAGACCTGCTGAGAAATTATTCTAGATCGCCAACCGGTGCAGTCCGAGTCATAAAACTCTATACGGCCGCAGCATTAGATGACGGAAGTCATCGTCAGCATCTGTTTCGACTATAAAGAAGCTGCAAGGGAATTAGCGTAGAAAAGATAGGCGAGCAAAGAAACTTGGGCGATGAAAAGGGTAAACCCACGAGAAAGACGTAACCGAAACTTGCTCTGTTGATACCTCCAACGTAGGCATCGGTTAGAGGTGCGCCCGTTATGATATAGGCAAATAGCGAGCTAGACAGGGGCGCGAGAAGTAGAATTACGGCCCCACACATATGGGGTTGGGCCGTGCGATCCCCCAGGTGGGCAACGAGAATTATCCCGTATAGCTGGCCGTCGCCAGGCTCTCCATTGCTAGTGAGGGCAAAGCGATTTTTAATAGTTGTTTAGTAGTTTTAAGTGGTTTAATAATTATTTTAATAGCTGAAAGGCCACCAAAGATCAAAACACACAGTGAACAGAAATGCGATAGGTCCTTTTCTGCGTTGGAAGAAGCAACAAACAAGCCAAGTGGACAAAACAGAAAGGCTTGCGGCTAGAACGAGAGGGCAAGGAATAGAGCCACGAACGCACTGTACGGTATGGCCCGCATGCGTCACGATGTTGGTTGAACTCGACCCAGATGTGGCACCTGGGATTGATGGTGAGTAATAATGATTACTTAAGGCAGAAATAATGGTGGCTACTGATCTGAGAAACCAGTAAGTTAATTTCGACAATGTAGCGAGGAAACAACATGTAAGCTACACGTTACTACGGCGCACGATGGTGAAAAGGTGAAAAGTTCCAGCACACTACTGCAGCGGTCTGACAATGTATAAAGAGATTGAGGTTGGGATCGGCCGGGAATTCGTTTTTACTCGCTGATAAGCGTGAAGGCAAAATGAATGCAACTCCGCGATACTACAGGGCGTTGTTGCAAATAGAAGCTAGTCAGCGAGAAATTATATTAAAACATCCAAAATTATTAATTGTGAATGGACGCATTGTGTGCTTTGTTTTGCTTCATCGTACGATCAGCCGAAATGTATCACAACGTTCTTGCCATAATTTATTAATTGATTTTGCCATTGATGGCGCTGCCGCTTCAAAACGATTCTAGGTAACAAGCAAAGTGCGATCGAGCTTACCGAGCAAGCATCGTGCATCATCTGCATTCATAGATGCATGTAGCATAAGTGTACGTACTAAAGTAATGTTGTAGACGCGATTTAAACGGTTCGTTGATCCGCCAAAAGGGGGCCATGCGACGCTGAGGTATCCAGTGATTATGTGCGCGCGTGACTTCGTTGGCGAATATCTCTTCTTCTCTATATTACACACAGTAACAAGTGAAGCATATCACGCGCAAATAATGACCGTCTTGATTTGGGAAGCTATGATACAAACATGAATTATCAGAAGCGATCAAATCTGAAACCTCGTAAAAAAACGAAGATACACAATATCGACAGCAGTTCTGCGCTCTCAAACGTTCACACCTAGTGCGTGTACCCGTTATGCAGATACTGATCTATTTCGAAAAATTGCTTAAATAAAATCTATCCAGGACCGATATCATTTTATTAGATGCTGTAAGATCGTGAGATACATAGCGCTTCACGGCTGTCAAAGGCAGCTATAAGAATGATTTGTAAATCAATTTGATTAGTAGTAACTGTAATAGTAGGCTTCAACAAGCACCAATGTAAAAATATATGCGTTCAACAATAAAGCACTATTTTCAATTCAGTATCTGTATCAATAGGGTAAAATGCTGATCATTACTTCGAATCCGCGGGCTGTCCGCCTATAAGAATAAGTACAGAATTATTATTATTGGAAATCCACATAGCGCAAGCCATAGTTATTAACATAATTAATAATCCCTTATAGAAAAAATCACGAAAGTTTTCCGGCTGACAATCAAACATAGGCCGTAAATCGAACCATATTGAACACTTTTCGAAAATCGGTAAGCGAAATCTATATTTATACCACAAAATGGCTCAATATGTAAGCCTCTATATTCGACTTGGCTTTCCGCTCCCTTCGGTCATTTGATGTCCTCTCAATCTCTACGCGCGCACGCCACGTCTCAGTGAGAAATCATCGTGTTCCTTGCGGAACAAATTTTTGCGGAATAAAAAAATAAAGTGAACGCTTCTGCGTCACACAGGGAAAAAAATAGCTTCTTCTGTAACAAAAATGAGCATCAATGCGCTATGGACGAGCGAAGGATGGCGATGCGTAAAAAAAGCAACGATTACCGGCCGACACCCAGGAATCGGGGGCAAACTCGCTGTTGGACATCTATCCTCGTCTCTGAGGCAATCGCAACGGACGGCTAGTAATGAAGTCAAGAATACGTCGACCGCATACGTCACAGTCATCCCAGACCAGATACACTCATCTATAGACAATCAATTATGCTCACAATAACTAATACAAACATGGTTGCACGTACAAGGTCGTCAACGCAACTGGTATGTTACGAGAGTTCAATCACCAAGAAAAGCTTCAACTCGTAAAAAGGCAGCGATTCGTCTTTGCACTAGAGCTTACTTTCAAACGCAGACCGAGCAGCGTATCGGGATTTTTAACTTGGCCAATTCGTACCGACGATTATTTGGACGGCTATGTACGTTAAAAACCGATAATGTAACTCCATATATATATATATACAGAAATGCATGTATATGGTGATCTACATTTGTTAGAATACAAACGAAATTATTACAGTATTAACACAAGCGTTAGGAAAATGGCAAAGCTAAGATATATTCATAGTGTTGGTGGACACCCTTTCTTTCTACTGCAGCGTAGCAGGACATCGCATATAGATAGAGACTCTAAAGAATTGTATACATCATTAGTAAAAGCTAGACGATTCACTTGAACTTCTTGCTTCCTTTGGTCTCACCGATATTAACTGTACTATCGTCCTTGTGAATTTCCTACACTTTTTTTCTGTGATTTGATGATAGCCGTGGAACTATTCTAAGCATACGCGAGAAGTATTTTATACTTAATTAATCGTAAGTAAGTAATTATTCGGCTTACGTTACTGTTTAGTGCACTGCTTCTTCTTAAATGGCGGAAACAGGGACGCATTTCGCTCTTAAGGGGCGCCCGCATCAATATCGATTGAGGGTTTTCCTGCATAGGTCACCACCAGCGCCATGGTGGTAGAGGTAGTAGTGACAAATATTGCAACAAAATTTCAAGATCGATAATTCAGGTCAGAATAACACGAGTGCCAAGGCGAATTGTAGCTCAACTGACACCGAAGCTGAACCACTGACTCGTCAACAATTTGTTCGCTCACTATCTAACTTGAGAAGTTTTGCCCACATTTTTGCTCGAAAGTCTGTTTTTGCGTCTATATTGTTGTTTGCTTTTGTGGATCCTTCAAGCAGTGTCCAGCCAGTAATCTTTCCAGTCTTACGACATATTACGATTGTTGGCCAGCTGTACCTAGTGATGTCTTGTCGCCGTCGCCGCTGCTCTTAGCTACCGGAGCTTCAACCAGTGAAAGTCCATGTTTTCTCCGCGATCCAGCAGCATAACCAATCATAGGCAGTTCAATGGCCAAACACAGTATAGTTTCAGTACACAGGAGGCAAACAGTAGAAAACTGTGAAACTTTTCCTTATGAAGAATGCCCTTCCTCTCTTTCCTTGGGCAAACGAAAAAGAAATAAAAGTTTGTTGTGTACGTACACACAAAGCCGCACTGGGCTAAGCCAGAGCAGGTAGCCCGCTAGACCGGCATGGGGACCGGCGTTCGGTGACGGCACGAACTTCAGTACTTACTTAACACCGCACGCCTGGAATGCGTGACAACTGCCATAACAACAACAACAACAACAGCAGCAGCAGAACCTGCGTCTTTTCAGCATCTGCGACCACTTGACTGGTGATAGCAGCAGCTACTGTCATACAATAGTCGGGGCGCAGTACCCGCGACATACTATAGCGTATGGGGTTTTCTTTTTTTTGGTAATCGAGTGTGTTTTGACTACTAGTGGCCATCAAAACATGAGTCGCCGTAACATTATTAGAGGTTGTGATGCTGCCAGCAGCAGCCCCAACGCAAAGCTCCCGCTATGCTTCCAAAAAAGAATAGTTTACTGTTAGATCAGCGATAGATCGAGCAGTGCATGGGGGCTCTGCGTTTGTTAGGTGAAACATGTCCATGCCTCTTGTCTCGTCATATAGCGTTGATATGAGATGGTGCGGGAGGCTGGATCACCGCCGCATTTTAGAAGAGGGGTGTCGCTTCGGGGGGTTAGCGCATGCCTATGGCTAGCCTAGTTGCCAGTTAGTAGCCACCGAAACCATGCAGGTCCGCGAAGAACTGAATGCAAAGGAGGGCGAGGTGGACAGCAGTTGATGAATTTGGTGCCGACGAAGTGAAGACTGAAGTGATGATCGATTGAAAAATAAAGAACAGGAGACGATTTTTTCCTACCCTTCGTGGACAGCACAACGTTGGCGACGGTCTCTGGCGAAAATAATGGGCGACCTCCGGGAAATCTTTTGGCTGCACAAAGGGAAATTGGTAACATGCGGAAAGTTTGGTGCCGTTAAAAAGCTACCAAAGTTGCTGCTGGTTGGTCATTGTTATCAGGACATACTTTTGCTATAATACTGTGCTTAGTTCTACGGTTGGCCTCACGAGGGCATGCAGTGATATCTGGCCTCACAATTTCGACGCAGCTT